>NW_006383010.1:6119166-6164838 GCF_000327345.1 Myotis davidii | reverse complement strand
TTAAAAAATATATATATATATATTAAAAAAATAAGAAAATTTTATTTTTACTCTGCTTTTTTTCAACGTGCATTGTGCATTTTTAATATTTAGGTTCAAGTATGCTTTTATTTCTTAAAAAATTATCTTGAATTATCATTATAAGCATGAATTCCCTTCCTGAATTTTACTTTTTTTATTGAGGATTCAAATTATGAATGGGTTGGATCTTTTTGCCCTCTATGTTTATCATGCTACCTCTAATCCTTTTTCTATTTTCCTTTCATTGGTGCAGCTCCATCTCATTGCTTCATTGAAATATACAATTAAAATCACTGTTAAGATAGAAAATACTCTATAATGTTTTAAATTTTAAACCTTGTAGTCATGTTTGTGACCAAAGTTACTATATTTGCAATCTAATATATATGTGCCTCTCCTCTCAATTCCTGATGGAATAAACTCTACAACTGGAGGAATGTAGAGTGAGCATTACGTTTGATAAGTATAAAAGGTAACATTTCATTGCACTTAAATTATGATGTATGAATTCAAGAATTAAAATCTTAGGAAGCCTATTAATTTATCACATCCATTTAGTAATTTTCACTCTGTTTATAGAGCTCCAGATGTGTGAAACTAAGAGGAACCACCTATCGCAATTTCTTTTTTTTATAGGAAAAAATTCTTTATATTCAGAGAGATCAGCTTACCTTTTCAAAATTCTACCAAAGAAGAATCTAAGTTCTCAGAGTTATATAATATTGGCCAAACAAAACAAAACACCTCATATTGCTTCAACATCCCTAGTAAGAATTTTATTTTTCCTCTTGACTTTTAATGAGCTAAAATTATTTGTAAAGATAAAGGTATGAGTTTACAAATCATTACATATATTATCTTGAGATTTTATTTTTTATTTATTAATTTTAGAGAAAGGGGATATATATATATATATATATAATGTTTTCTCTAGGGAAAACATTAATTTGTTATTCCACCCATTTATGCATTTATGGTTGATTCTTGTATGTGCCCTGGGAGATTGAACCTGCAACATTGGTGTATCTAGATGATGCTCAAACCCTGAGCTACCTGGCCAGGGCTAATATTATCTTGGGACTTTTTTTTAAAATTGATTTCAGAGAGGAAGGGAGAGGGAGAGAGAAAGATAGAAACATCAATGATGAGAGAGAATCATTGATTGGCTGCCTCCTGCACACTCCATACTGGGGATCGAGCCTGCAACCCAAGCATGTGCCCTGACCGGGAACTGAACGCTCAACCACTGAGCCACATTGGCTGGGCTATCTTGGGACTTTAAAAGTCCACACCAGGTCCTCATTTTCTATTTCTACTTTGAATAAACTGTGAGCCAAATAAAAGTGAGATACTGGCAGATTTTATCACTAAAATAGGCAGTTAACTTCACTTAGAAAATCTGTACCAATTTCCTTCAGATGCCAACACAAATCTTTAGCAGAGAGTTGAAGCTGATATCAGCAAGTGGCACATAGATCCATTGTATATATTTGTTATTGTAAATTACAGATTCAGAAACCAAGTCTCAGAGATGATTAGTGAATTACCCAGCTCTGTCAACTCTACCCTGTGTGAGCACTTTCTTCATATTGACCTGGAATCTTTCTCAACACCTTGTCCCAGCTATAGCTTTTAAAATAACAAGAACAAGTATAGTCTCTTTTCAACGTAACAGCTTAAACTCCTGGAAGGTCATTACCACATTCTGCAATAGTCTTCTCTAAGTTAATACGCTCTTTCTGATAGTTTGTCTTTCATATGCTATGTGGCTGATTTTAGAGCCCACTCATCAATCTGATCATTCTTTCTAGACATGTTCTCATTTGTCCATGTCCCCTTCTAACATGTAACATCCAGAAAATAGGAAAACAGTCTAGTTATGTTGTCAGTGCTGAGTAAAAAGTAGACCATTTAGAGGTCTCACTATTAACGGAATAATGAGAAATTGCTGTATCTTGGCTGAACTCAAGTACCAGGAAGAGAAAAAAACTTAGAAAAAATATCTCCTTTCAGTTGGGTCATAATATTCTGCTTCTGACAGAAAGTGGTCCAAAATAACCACCACTTATACTGAATTCTGAAGATATAAATAAGTGGGTTATTCTGCAAGAAGGCACCAATGTTGAACCCAGGAAGTTCATGGGACAGTCAATGTGGACAGCGTTTTGTTTTATTTCCTTGTTTTTTTCAATTTACAAACTTGTTACTTCTACCAGGGAGAGGGGAATTCTGCTATATGCCTCCTATATGTTAAACACAAGTTATACCATTTAATCCTACCCACAACCCTAAGAGTTATGGATTACTGGCTCATTCTATGTATGCTGAGCTTCGGGGTGATAGAGCAGTGGTTCTCAACCTTGGCTGCACATTAGAATCACCTGGGAATCTTGTTAAAATCCTGATTTCTGGGCCTCATCCTCTGGAAATTCTGTTTTTTGTTACTAATGATGAGGCCCAGAAATCAGGATTTTAACAAGATTCCCAGGTGATTCTAATGTGCAGCCAAGGTTGATAACCACTGTGACAGAGTATATTAGCATTTGTTTATTTGCCTTCACAACAGAAATTGGAGACATGCTCAAATCCATGTAGCTAGTAAGATGCAGAGCACAGATCCTACCTAAGTCCAAGGGACTGTCCAAGAATCTACATGTTTTCCTACAGGTCAGATTGCTTCTCTAGGTGTGTAGACAGTCTCCAAAATGTCCTCCCCGACCCCAGTGCCCTTGAAATGGGTAGAAAACGGAAAATTGATGTAACGTCACCTTTAAAATTAGGTAACAAAGAGACAGTGTCTTCCATTTGAGGTACTCTTTCGCTTGCTCTTTCACTCAATCACTCTGAGGAAAGCCAGCTACCCTATTGTGAGTTGCCCTGTGGAAAGACCCACACGACAGAGAGTTGATGCTTCAACCAAGAGACAGCAAGGGCTTGAGCCCACAGCCGACATCCATATGAGTGAGTCTGAATTTTTGGAGCCAGGAAATGACTATAGTCCCAGCATTCACTTTAATTGTAGCCTATGAGAGAGACTGATCCAGAGATACCCAATGAAACCATGTCCTGATTCCTGATTCATTGGATTTTAAGATAACAACTGTTTATTCTTTTAAGCTATTAAGTTTTAGGGTAATTTTTTAATACAGCAATAGGTAACTAGCACACTCTATTAGAAAAAAGAGATATGGGGGCAATGAATATGCCATACTCAAGCAAAGAAAATCTGGGGAAAGAAGCAGAATTACATGAAGTCACCTAAACCAGTGCCTTTCACCTACCAGGCATGAGTGTGCTCTAAACATTGTCCCAACTTTACTCTCATTCTACAGCTGCACTAACCACATTTCTAACGGAGTCGGTGGTGCCAAACTTTTTTAAAAAAACATGGTAAAAAAGGGTAGACTTCTCACACTTCCCTTGTTGCTACTGTTTACAGAAATGCCTTTAAAATGTAAATGTGCTGTATTAACACACATTTAATAGATGTAGTAGCTGTTTTGAAGCCTATATTATGGGAGAAAAAACTAAGCTGGGTCAAAGCTTTTGGAGGACTGTTTCATGACTTTGATTCACCAATGTATTCCAGTCCAGATCATATGGCAGATTTGAATGAGCACTTATACAGAATACTATCTTACTGGCTCTTTAACTGTGCTTAGGACTAAAACGAATAAATATAAACTACAAGCCAATTGCACCTTCCCCATTTTCCTTGCTTCTAGGAAGCAGTCTAGAAAAAAACGACACTTTCAGTTTGGCCAAAACTCTTGTCATAAGAGATATTGTTCCCTTGCCAAGGTGGAGGTCCCCTTCCAGCTTTCATATACTAATACATAGTCCTCACATAGTGCTCACAACTGTCCTTGTGGAGAATAACCAATAAAGGAACACATTAAAAATAGGATTAAAGTAAAACTTAAGAATATATTATAATTAGTTATAGAGGTAAATATTTTGAGTGGGCAAATATGTATTCTAATTGAAATTTTATTATTTAGAAAATGATTAATTGTAATGTATGAGATATTAACAGATTATATACGATTACTATTAAAAAACACATGAAAACTGAAAACATTTTAACTGAGACTAACTTCCTCCTAGGGAATGTAAAGCAGACATAATTCCAAACTACCAGCAAAATTAACCTAAGTTATTTTTATTTTTAAAGTATAATGATGAGCATTTTAAATGAATGTGCTCTTCATGTAAACCAACAGTTCTAAACTCTTCCTCCTGAGCCACATACTGCTATTTGTCCCCCAATATCCATCTTCTCTTTATTCTTTAGAGCCTCAATTTTGTTTTGGGCCCATGTTTATTTGAAGAAATGGCTATATCTCTAAGCATCTCTTGCAACTAGGTACGACCCTCAGTCTGGCCCATGGGTTGTAAGGAGAAAGTCTGAACAAGTACTAGGGAATGTCCTTATAATAAAAGTGTGTGCCCCTGCCTGTCTTTCTCCTACTCCTGATTGATATAAACGTCTAAAACCGCCTTGGAACATGACATAATGTTTCAGGTTAATAAGGCTCTATGTTACTGATTTGGTAGAACCAAGAAAAGTAAGTAATATTTCCTTATTGTCACCATATCCAACCCTAACCTCCCTCTCCAGTGAGCCTCCATGGTAAACCATTTCCATGGGAATGCTATCACTTCCAGCTGCAGGGACACACTTCAAAAGTGGTTTCCCAGAAGCCTAAAAGATAGTTACCAAACTCCCCACTTACTGGGTGGGTCTGAATTAACAGATACTCATTTCAAATTATCTGGACACATGATTTCCATATTCAAGTCAAAGATTAAACATGATAGCTTGGGAAAAACTCTTACATGTGAAAAAAAAAACTTTAAAAATATATAATTGGGGGCTTCTTTGGGTAATACCATTTGCACTTAAGACTCCAGCACCAAGATGAAAGTTTTCTTTTTTTGTGGTATTCAACTTGGGAAAGGTGAGCATGATTTTCCAAGGGCTTTTAGGCCTTTAACGGTAATAGTTTATGACACAATGTAAATACAGAGATAGCTGAATAACAGTTTCAGTATAATTTTGCCAAAATTTCAATGTGTTTTAGAAAAATCCACATTAGGTTTTCATTTTCAATACTTATAAATTAAATGTATGTTGATGGTTCTGTTTATTAAGTTTTAGATTGTCTTTAATATCCTTTACTTAAATCTTGTTTTATACTTATCTATTTATGTAAAATTGGACCTAGTTGTGTTCTTATTTTTTCTCTTATTTTTTTCATGTATCTAGAAATTATATAACAACCCCATCCCAGGCAGCAAATCCATCTGTCCTCTGGTAGAGACTATGGCACTGAGCTAGCTAGTCTCTGTGTCTCCTGATGTTATTCATCATAGAGTTTTGTGCCAGTTTTAGTCTCCTAGGCCTTTTCAGTTTACATTCCTCATTCAAGGAGATGCCAAAAAACCGGCAGTAAGCATTTATTAAGTCGGACAGTGAGGCATTACAGAAATGAAGGCGCTGGATGGATGAGTATTTATCTTTACTCAGCCCCAGCAGCAAGTCTTGTTCAGACGCCGGCAATTGCTTGGTTTGGTGCTCACACCACTTGCTTCCTCCTTCAGTGTACTGCAATCTTCAGAGAATTCAAGAAAGGGCTGTAAATACATTGTGCACATGCCACCACTTCTGGGAATGAGTAAGTAGAGACAAAGTCATGCTTTAAAAGAAAAAAAATCATGACACAAATCCACAGGAGGAAAAAAAAAGAAAAGAAAGTGCATTCTGAAATGTTTAATAAATCAAAATGCAAAGTTCACTAAGACGTTTGGGGTTTAATTCCTTACCAGAAGTTGGGAACTATATAAAAAACGCTCCCATGGCTGCGGCAGCAGGGATGGAGGCAGAGTGGCAGTGTTAACGTTCTGTGGTTTGGGTGGGTTTCCGTGGCTTAACGTCTACTGATTGTTGTCCGACTGAGAAGCCAGAAGTCCCTTCTCTTTGACCTGGTAAGTTCCAGTCTTCTCATGCTGTCATTAACTTAGTAGTTAACATTGGAAAGAGTCTTTTTTTTTTTAATGAGAAAATGCAAATCTGTGTATCTTCAGTATAGCTTCTACCCACAAATACACTGAAGGTCTTGCATGTGGAAAGCAAAAGCTTCCGGACTTTGAGAAGATCTTTGCTAACCTTTCTGCTTTTCTAGTCCAAGCACATCGGATACCTGAAAAGCTGAGGTTGAGCAGCTATGACAAGGAACTTTTTTAAGGCAGATGAAGAATGATGATTTTTAAAAATCTTCTGACTTCTTCTTGTCTATCTCCTGGGGCCACTAGGGTGGGATGTTTGATTTTTAAAAATGCTCTGCTTGATAATTGTGGGACTTCTTTGCATTGCTTACTCTAGATCTCATTTCCATAGTCAGGTTATTTGCAGGCCTTGCACACTCCAGGCTCAGCAAACTTGAGGGAAATATCTTTAATAGGAACTGGCAGAAATTTCTGGCATGAGGTTTCTCCAGTGTCAAAACTGAACTATTTCCCAGGGACTCACAACTAGATTGAAAGCTGATGGAAGACACGGGCTGAATCTAATATATTCTTGTGTTACCCAAAATACTTAGTATATGTTAGATGTTAATTACTCATGAAATATGAGTTATATATGAGGAAATTTATTGATATCACATTAAACAGGGTTTAAAGTTTTTGACAGGGTAAAGAACTGTGCTACTGTGTATGCTGTGTTGTTTATTATTTGAACTTTCCTAATCAGAATTAGTTTGATTCATTCATTCAAACAAAAGATATTGACTTCCTCTGATATAAAAGTAAAACATAACAAAAACTGTGCATTAAGGGAAGGGCAGTTTAAAGAAGATGAGATATAGCCCCACTCCCTAGAGTTTTTAATTCAGTTAAAAGGTTATTTGGGGGAAAAATAGTTTTTATACAAGTGTTGTAAAGGCCTTTGGACCTATTAAAAATTCTACTGAAAAAGATAACAGAATAGTAACACATGTCCTACATCTAAATGATATAGAAAATATAAGTGCATACAACCACACACAGTCAAATTTCCAATTGGAGTGGATTAGTTTTGCTTTTGGCCTAATTTAGATGAGACGATTTCATGGAACATTGGGGGTCAATTTTGCCTTATATGCAAATGTAATATCACAAAAACCTAAAGAGAGAAAGAGAAAGAAACCTGGTTATATTCAACTACAACAAGAGCTAAGGATTCTGGACAGGAGACAGAGATGATGTGGCACCAGTTTTCAAACGTTGAGTACCTTCACTGGCCCGAGACTGATGAGCCCCACTGCCCAATCATCCCCTCACTTGTGAAGATGACACATATTTATGTAAACACCAAGAAAGCTGCAGCTCAAAACCAAGGAAAGCTAGCACATCCTTTGCTTGAGATTGTGGAACCCAAAGTTTAAGGATTTGAGGGTTAGGTAACTAATGAATATTTTCTGCCCTAATTATGGGTGGGAAAGAGATTAATTATGAAAACTATCAATTGATTCCTTCCCTTTTCTCCTTTTTTCTTTTAGGGCCTTTATCTTTATTGATAGGTTAGTTCTTGCAGACAGTTTGGATAAGCAGCCTTTAGTGAATGGGAAGGTAAAATCTGACATATTTGAGAAGCCTCTCTTCCAGTCCACAGAACACTAATTGGGTGCAAGAGCATAATCAGAGATTAATTATGAAAACTATCAATTGATTCCTTCCCTTTTCTCCTTTTTTCTTTTAGGGCCTTTATCTTTATTGATAGGTTAGTTCTTGCAGACAGTTTGGATAAGCAGCCTTTAGTGAATGGGAAGGTAAAATCTGACATATTTGAGAAGCCTCTCTTCTAGTCCACAGAACACTAATTGGGTGCAAGAGCGTCAATGAGAATTCCCAGAAGAAATCACTTCTATTCCCACTACTCACAATCCCTTTTCACCTCTCTATGAAAATACCCTTAATCTACATTCCAAGAAGCAAAATGTTAGTACATTCATCAAAAATCCCCTCTTGCTTCATGCCATCAGACTGAGGATGGGAAAATGAGCTTAGGGAAATGCTTATGAAATTCTTTGGAATGCAGCTAAATACAGGAAAACATGAATTACACTGCCCCATGTAATTCAGTGAAAAAAAATGGTGTCTGAAACCACAAAGCATCTGATGATTCTTAAATTTGGCAGCAGAATCATGAGATCCTAGGCCCTGTTGGAGGATCACTATTACTGACAGGAGGGTTAAAAGTCATTAATTCCCTCAAGTTGCCATGCAAAATTTTCCCTAAACTTATTATGGTTTAGTTAAACATCTCAGTTTTAGAACTTTAAACAAATTCCAGTCACATATAGCAAGAAGATAGATAATACTAGAGGTGGTGAGAAAAAAATAAAGTTATTATTATTATAGCATAACTTTCTATTGTTATGTCTTTATTTAATTAGGAGTGGTGATAATAGCAGAATTTAATTAATAAGAAATTGGTTGGGCCATTTATATTATAAGTAAGAAAGCTGTTCTCAACAACTCTCATAATTTAGAAAGGTCAAAGTAGCGGGGAAAAGAAAATAAACTGGCTAGTTAATTTTACTAAATTGATATTTTTCCTGGCATCTACTCAAGTGAATTTATATTGAATATTATTGAAAGAAATGTCTTGATTTTCTATTTAACTTTCAGTGATAGAATTAGGTTGATCCTCCTCTTGTTTTAAAACAATTGTTTGCACACTGAAGTAGAAATATAAAATCTGCCATTGATGTATTTTCCACAGCCTTTGTTGAAGAGTGTGATACCAACGTTCCACTAAGTGGATATTGAAGCATCCCTGCTGAAGATTCAAAGCCCAGTTACCTGATTGAACCTACAGTGTATATATGACATGAGCTGAGATAACCAAATTCTTTCACCAGGAAGTGTAAAATTAGTACATAGAAACCAAGCATGATGGCTATGAAGTCTTGGTGAAGATTTCAAGGAAGCTTAAAAGACTATGTGAATGCAATAAAATCAGCTCCATGAGCTGAGAGACGTGAAATAGATGCCACATAGATGAGGAGTCATGTGGCCCCAGAAGGAAACAAAATCAAGAAATTAGAATTCTTGCTTCTTGAGTAATACAACAGTCCCTCATTACAGAATGGTTTTTAGTTTAGCTCAACTTGCTTCTATTTGGATCCCATGATGGTCCCTTGATTTCCTACAATAAATCTCATGTACTATAGTAGTTCGAGAGATTCCTTTTTCTTTCTTATAATCATATGATACCAGAGAAACATGAAGGCAATGAGTGTCTCATAGGTCTTCCATTTTTAATATGTTATAGTAATGCTGGCTGCACAATAAATGCTACATAGGGAAACATTTTATAATTTACATAAAGGACAAAATCCTATATAAAAAAGAGCTAATATGCAATGGTCATCACACCATCATGCCATAACGGCTCAGACACTCAACACTGGGGAGAGAGGAATGGGGAACAGCCAGGCACATGAGCTTGTGAGAGAGGAATGAGGACCAGCCAGGCTGTGGTCTGGGAGGACAAGCCACCTGCCCTGAGGTCCTGGGTGCCAGCGGCTGGGGCTGAGGCCCGGGAGAGGGACAAGCCACCTGTCCCGCAGTCCCAGGTGCCAGCAGCTGTGCCTGCACCTGCGGCCTAGGAGAGGGACAAGCTGCCTGCCCTATGGTCCCAGCGCCAGCGCCCATGGCTGTGGCCCAGGAGAGGGACAAGCCGCCTGCCCCACGGTCCCAGGCACCTGCGGCTGCGGCCCGGACGAAGCCACCCGCCCACAGTCCCCTGCGGCTACAGCTGGCCCAGGTGAAGCCAGCCCAGGTCCTGGGTGTCTGTGGCCGGCCAGAGGGAGTGAAGCCCAAGTCCCGGGTGCGGGCAAAGCAGAGATGGTTAGGGGCGATCAGGACAGTAGGGGATCAGTTAGGGGCAATCAGGCAGGCAGTCAGAGGTGGTTAGGGCCGAACAGGCAGGCAGGAGAGCAGTTAGGAGCCAGCAGTCCCAGATTGTGAGAGGCAGTTGGACATCCCCCAAGGGGTCCTGGATTGGAGAGGGTGCAGGCTGGGCTGGGGGACCCATTCCCCTCCCGCCCCCCCCCCGTGCACAAATTTCATGCACTGGGCTTCTAGTTTAATATAAAGTCCTGATATATATACACAAACACCCAGGTTCTAGGGAATTTCCAGGGATATGAATTTGAAACTAGGTGGTCCTGTCATAAGAGTCATGGAAAAGTCAATATGTAGTAGGTCATTGTCATTCCCAGTAGATAAACACTGGGGACTTAGGAGAAACTGCAGTGTTCATCCATCAATGTATTCCACTCTATGCAATACAAGAGAATCTAATGTGAATTCAAGTTTTGGGACACCCCAGAAATCTGCACAATGTCTCTACCCCACACTTGTTTAAGAAATCAAGTGTGCTCTGTGAGAGGAACAAATAGTGAGTAAAGATTATAAATATCATAAAAATGAAATTACAAGTCCATTTTCTTCACAATTTTTTATAAAATTAGTAAAATAAAGAAAAAAATGATTGTGAGAGACTCCATAAAATAATGCACAAAGCACATAATGTCAGCATCACATTGTACATTATGCAGCATTCATAAATGAACATATTTTTTAATATATTTATTGATTTTTTACAGAGAGGAAAGGAGAGGGATAGAGAGCTAGAAACATCGATGAGAGAGAAACATCGATCAGCTGCCTCCTGCAAACCCCCTACTGGGGATGTGCCCGCAACCAAGGTACATGCCCTTGATCGGAATCGAACCTGGGACCTTTCAGTCCACAGGCCGACGCTCTATCCACTGAGCCCAACCGGTCAGTGCTGAACAAATTTTATATCCTTAATTATGGCTGCTCCAAAATCTTCCAAAACTCGGAGGTTCCTAGTCCTCGTGTTTTAACTCCAAACATGACTGTAGCTATTAGAAAAATGTGTACCTTTCACCCATTTGGGAATGAGGGCTTTGTTATTATGTTAAAATCATAGAATCGCAAGAGGGCTAGTGGTTACTGAAAACTATTGTGATTGCTTTGTAATAGGAAAATTTCCAAACTTATCCCTTAATCTGGTTGCAATTTTAAATACTTGATGTGAGAAAGTCAGTGTGGTAAAGATACGAAATAAATTTCTCTACTAGAATAAAGACATGGAGGAGAAGTCTTGAGTTGTGCAAACAATTCGTCTTGGTTTCTGCACAAATGTAGAAACACCAAGAAGAGGTCTATTCCTCATCTTTTGAATGCAAAATATTTAAAGGAAATTTTGTTTGACTGTGTCTTCGGAGAGCAAATATCACTTGTGTGTAAACAATACCAATCCAACAGAGGGAGCTAAGTGCACATAGGGATTGAAGAGACAGCAAAGATTATTAGTAGATAAGTCAGGCCTATAGTTTATTATCTAAATTGCAGTCTAGTCCTTCCTCAGAAGAACCCATTGACCAGACTGGGGATAGACAATTGATTCAGAAGCCCACTGACAGGACTTCCGTTGTTACGAAACCTCTATTCTTCTCCTCCTTTTTATCCTACTATTCTTTTTGTTTCTCCTTCTTTCTTAATGCAATTTATTTCTTATTTTTTGTTCTTCCTTTTCCTATCCCCTAGGACAGATAAGTGCTTCCATGGCTACTATTTATTGTCATTATCAGTACTTGGGCCATATAGCATGATTTTCCATTCAAATTTCACCTATTTTTATCATGTCCAATTTGATAGCATTGACGTATACAGTATGACCATCAACGGAGAAAAGATGACACCTATTCTTACTGTACAATTTATATAAGAATAGGCATTTATTTTCAAGATCCTTTTTAGTAGAAGCTTACATATAAACATATATACATGTGCAAGAATATAATTTTGGCATCAAGGCAAGTCCTGGGTAATTGTAAAGATTTATGTATTAACAGGTATTTTATTATCATACCTCCTTAAGGCATTTTCCTACACCCACCCCACCCCCACAGGGGGAATTTTGTCATTATCAAGGAATTACAAAATCTATAGTGAGGGAAGCACAGCCATATTGAAAGCATTTTACTTGCTACCATCTGTAGACAGAGGCAGATAATGAAATGTTATGTGTAAAATTTAAATATATTTTAATGAAAGCGGTGAGGTTCAAGAGTGACAAAGACCTGGAAACTGCTTTAAAACATCAGAGAAAAGTGAGTGTGGTTATTATAATAATCTTTATGGCTAGATAATTAATCAGAAAGGTTTTAACCACAGAGATCTTTGACAGTAGCTAATTGATCATTGGGACTCTAGGAACAACATAAAGTCTGCCTTCAGTCATCAGAATGGGGAGTTATATCCTATTATGCTGTTTTATGACTTGACCCAGTTTGTAAACCCAAAATCTCTTAAATGATGGGTAAACAAGATACACTTGAGGCCGAAACCGGTTTGGCTCAGTGGATAGAGCGTCGGCCTGCGGACTGAAGGGTCCCAGGTTCGATTCCGGTCAAGGGCATGTACCTGGGTTGCGGGCACATCCCCAGTGGGAGATGTGCAGGAGGCAGCTGATCGATGTTTCTCTCTCATCGATGTTTCTAACTCTCTATCTCTCTTCCTTCCTCTCTGTAAAAAATCAATAAAATATATTAAAAAAAAAAAAAGATACACTTGAGGAAAAACCAATATTGTGTATTATACTCTCTTTTCTCCCACAACTTTATTAAGGAGCAATTGATAAATTGTACATATTAAACATAATGATTTTATATATATATGTATATATATGTATATGACACATATATATACATATATATATACACACACATATATATGTATACACACACATTGTGGAATAATTACCAAGATTAAGATAATTAATACATCTCTCACATTACATAGTTAACTGTGTGTGTGTGTGTGTGTGTGTGTGTGTCTGTGTATGTGTGGTGAGAATAGTTAAGATCCACTTTCAGCAACTTTTATGTATACAATACCATGTTAGCTAAAGTCTTTTCATAATGCCTAAGATCTGAAATTTTAATAGTAGACACTGGTTGTGTCAAGTCTATGAACCATTCTCAAACACACTCTCAATTTCTTTCTCTACAATCGCTCCTCTATTCCTCTGTTTTATTTTAGAATTTTGAATGTAATAGTTTCATCAATCATTAGGCCAGCATTAATTGTGAGGTTTGATTTTTCCATTCTAATACCCTAATATGCCTCCTACAATAATGGAACTCATATCTCTGATATTTTCTGGGTCAAAACATTGTCTCACCCTTAACTTAGTTTCAATGGCAACATAGTTATTTTCTGACCAAATCAAATTTTGCTATCCAGTTCTTTATAATAACACCATGACTATTACCCTTTTTTGTGTAATTAGTACTAAACAATTATTCATTAATATAATTCACATACTGAGGCCTGGCAAAGAATCATGGCTTCACCCACAATGAATCTTTTTACCATAATTTACTAGACTATTTTTTTACATATTTAATATTAAACTAGAAATGTCCTCTCAGTTAATTCCACCAACCATAATAAAAAAAAAATACCTTAAATTTGCTGACAGGAGTTTTTTCAAGGTGTTTAAGTCCAAGTGAAATATTTTTCCATAGTGTTTTTTCAGCATTTACAGGACATTTGAGAGTCTTTCTCAGATAAGGTCTATATTTCTTTTCTAATGCAACCCTCACAATTTTTTAAATTAAGCTATCATGACAAGCAAAATCATTATGATACTACTCTTATTTTCAGACTTTTAATCAAAGTAATTGCAGGTTTATTAGAATTCTAATAGATTAAGAATTCCCATTTGCTAGGTTTCTTATTAAGTTTTTTATTTTAAAACTAAGCAAAATGAATTAGAAGTTTAAAACTAACCTTAAATAAATTAGGGTGTAAATTTAGGATTCTTGAGCTTGGATCAGAGTTCTAGGAGGTATACCCAAATTCTGTTATCTTTTTACCTTATAATATATTAATATTTTTAGGTAAGAAAAAAGCTAGATTATTTTTTACATTTCATAGTATGCAAATATAAATTATTTATGTTAATGGATATATAAAATGTAATAAGTTAATTTATAGAAATATTATTTAAATAAGCAGTAGATAATCAAATTTTGGGTGTAAAAATTTACCTATAAAAGTTTTTTAATCAAATTTATTTTGATAGTCTGAGGTTAGAAAAATTAATATATTTTTTCAACATCTACCATATGCATGATTTAAAAGAAACGCTATATTTTGCTTCCTGTAAAGTCATTTACTGAATTTTAGAAACTGTGTATTTTACACATTTACAAACAGCTAGTTTGTGGATATAACCAACCCAAACTTCTAATCTTTTACAGAATTGCCTAAATCTAAAACAAATTGTCTGTTTTATCTTTTTTTAAAAAATAAATATGTCTTTATTGATTTCAAAGAGAGGAAGATAGAGAAAGAGACAGAGAGAAACATCAATGGTGAGAGAATCATTTATCAGCTGCCTCCTGCAAGCCCCCTACTTGGAATCTAGCCCACAACCTAGGCATTTACTCTGATGGGGAACCAAACTGTGATCTCCTGGTTCATGGGTCAATGTTCAACCATTGAGCAACACTGCCTGTTTTATCTTGAGAAAATATGATGGCCTCTAACTGATAGAAACTAGGTCCTCATTTACTTTCCAAAAACCCACCATGATTTTTCAATGGTTTTAAGAGACCAGCACATCTAAAAAAATTTGTGAAAAAATAAGTCAGTTTAACACATGAGGAAAATTTTTGCCTTGGAAGTGAAACTGTAGCTCTAAGTAGGAACACATACACATTTATCTTTGAGAAGGTTGTGAAAGCAATATTACGAAAGTTATTATTATTCATCCAATTTATTTATTTTCCTTTGCATTATCTCATTTAATTGAAATAAAGTTATGACTTATATTACAGTGTCTATAGAACAGTACTTTCAACTACATTTCAATTTTATAAAATATTAACATCTGTTCATTCTAAAGTAATTTATTAGAGGCAAATTATGTATCCATTTCTATTTAGTTTAAAACATTTCTTTAAACTTTATCTATATGTAGGAATAAACAATCACCTACAAATACAAATTTTAAAAAGAAGAGGAGCGAGTGGACAAAATCCAATTTTAGAAGAGAAACTTTAAATGTAGCATGTTTTCCTTCTTTTTTTTTAAGGATAAGACTAACTAGTTGATTTAACAATTCTCTGATCTTTCTCTTATTTTTACTCCTTCTTTTCCTTGAACTGCCTTTATTCATTAACTATGTTTCTTAGTAACAAGTCTTTGCTGCATAATAATTTTCAAGTTTGCTACAAACTCTGCTTTAATTTCCTAGTAATCTGAGAAGACAACCACAGCTACAATTTTGAGGCAGACAGTGATTCATGATACTGGCAGTTTTCCTGAAAAGAAAAAGGAAATACAACTACTCCCACAAGTTTACCACAAATAGTAAGTCTGGGGCAAAATAAAAAATTTGCATACAATTACCATTAAGTTGAACAAAAGCATCATTATGCCTAACAATAGTTGTTTTAAACTGATAAAATAAGGACTTCAGCCAAGTGTAGCTGTACAACATTTTATAAAGTATTTTAATGAGAAGCCTTTAATGGAAATCAACATTTAAGTCTAGGGTTTCTCAAACTAAAGCTTGTGAAACTCTCAGAAAAATGTGAAGGTATTCTCAGGGCCTAGGAGATCTCGAGTTAGTTCAATATCTATTTATTAAAAATCTGTTAATGCACACTGAATTTTAAAGCAGAAACTTTACAGAAGGAACTGGGTTCATATATTTAAAGAGTGAAAAAAAGTAAAAAACAAAAACAAAACCTGCCAACTAAGAGCATTATATTCTTGGGCAATAAAACTAACCTTCAAAAATGAAGGAGAGACTTTCCCAGACAGATAAAAGCTGAGGGATTCATCACCACCCTACCTGCCTTACAAGAAAGGCTAGTTAACCAAGTTGAAATGAAAGGATATTAATTAGCAGCATGAAAGGCTATCCTATATGATAAAGAGGTAATATGCAAATTGACCATCACTCCAACACACAAGATGGCCTCCCCCATGTGGTCAAAGATGGCTGCCACAAGATGGCTGGCAGGGGAGGGCAGTTGTGGGCAATCAGGCCAGCAGGCGAGGGAAGTTGGAGGTGACCAGGCAGGCAGGGGAGGGCAGTTAGAGGTGACTGAGCCAGGAGGGGAGGGCAGTTGGGGGCAACCAGGCTGGTAGGGGAGGACAGTTAGGGGCAATCGGGCTGGCAGGGGAGTGGTTAGGGGGTGATCAGGCTGGCAGGCAGAAGCAATTAGGGGCAATCAGGCAGGCAGGCAGACGAGCGGTTGGGAGCCAGCAGTCCTGGATTGTGAGAGGGATGTCTGACTGCCCATTTAGGCCCAATCCCAGTGGGACAGGCAGTGGGACATCCCTCGAGGGGTCCCAGATTGGCGAGGGTGCAGGCTGGGCTGAGGGATGTGCCCCCCCACCCCTCCCACCCCCTGCACAAATTTCATACACCGGGCCTCTAGTGAAAGTATAAAATTCACATATAAAAGTAAATATATCGACAAATAAAGAATACTGTATTCCTGTAATGGTAGTATGTTAATATATTTAATTTTAATATTTAAAATAAAATTATAAGTATATATGAATGAATACACAATATAAAAGATATAAGTTGTGACATTAATAACATAAGGTGTCTGGGATATGGAAAGGTGTAGAGATTTTTGTATGCAATTAAAGTTAAGTGGTTATCAGTTTAAAATAGACTGTTATAAATATATCATGTTTTATGTAACCTTCCCACGACCACAAAAAAAATCTGTAGAAGATACACAAAAGAAAAAGGAAAAGGAATCAAAGCATATCATTACAAAAAAGAAATCAATAAAACAAACAAAAACAAAAAAGACAGCAAAAGAAGAAATGGGAAATAAACAGCTACAAGATAGACAACAATTTTTTTTTAAGAAGGTGGAAAAACTAAGTGCTCCCCTATCAATAATTACTTTAAACACAAATAGATTAAACTCTCCAATTAAAACACAGAGTGGGTGAATGGATAAAATAACAAGACAACATATACTGTCTACAAGAGACTCATTTTAAATTTAAGGCTACACACACATAGGCTGAAATTGAAGGGATGGAAGAAGATATTCTATGCAAATGGTAACTAAGCAAGAGCAGAACTGGCTATGCTTATATCACACAAAATAGACTTTAAGTTAAAAACTGACTAGATATGAAGAAGGACATTATATAAGATAAAATGATGAATTCATTAGAAAACTATAACAATTGTAAATATATATTCACCCAGTATCAGAGCACCTAATATAAAGCAAACACTGTATACTATGGAATATATAATTTATGCTACTATAATATGTACTATATTGTGCAAGTAAGTTGGAAAAAAATAACAAAAAGATGACTAGAAAGTCCTAAGTTTAGAAATTGCAAAAAACACTTCTAAATAAGAAGACAAAAGAAATTATAAACTTTCATGGAAAGTGGAAAATAATTGGAGTTAAGTAATATTAAATAATATTTTATTTAACGAATAAAATATTAAAAACACTACAAATAAAAACATTTGGGCTCAGCTAAATCAGTGCTTAGGACAAAAGTATAACCTTGTGCCCCAGCCGGTTTTCCTCAGTGGATAGGGCATCGGCCTGCTGACTGAAGGGTCCTGGTTGGATCCCAGGCAAGGTCAGGTACCTGGGTTGCAGGCTTGATCCCGGCCCCAGTCTGGCCATGAGCGGGAGGCAACTAATTGATGTGTCTCTCTCACATCGATGTTTTTCTCTCTGTCTCTCCCTCTCCTTTCTACTCTCTCTAAAAATCAATGGAAAGATATCCTTGGGTGAGGATTCACAACAACAACAACAAAGTATAACCTTGTTTCTATTAGAAAAGATGAGAGTTTTTAACTGAGCACTTAAAGGAATACTAATTAAAACAATTTCAAAATGGTTGAATGGCCCAGAGTGAGTAAAAGAGAGAAGGGAAAAAAACTTACAGAACAGTGCCTGACCAGGTGCCCTTCCTAGAACTGCATGCTCTACACTACATAGCCTTTTATCTTTGATCTAAGGAAATAAAAAAATTAAAATAAAATAAAAAACCTCTGGTCATACTGAACCAGTTCTACTTTTAACTTAGTCTTAACCATGATTTGTGCTGTTGGCTGTTTGCCTCTTGTAATGCATTTTCTGAAATAGCCACAAAAATATGTAGCACAAACATTATTTTTCAGAACCCATCATTCATAAGATAACCATAATGAATTTCTCTGTAACAGACTCTCAAGGAACATTAAATTTTCATTCTGAAGTGAAATAGAAGCCTGCATTACATCAAGCTGGCATTTTTCTGACTTGCATGCTGGTGGTTGCCAACAACTGTCTTATCCTGGGCTCTGAATTCAGGACTGAATGCAAACCACAGAGAACTAAAGAGAGCCCAAGCTGTGCTGCTCCCAGTAGCAAAAGGAAAACTCGACTCTGCTGGCAATGGATAGAACAGAGGGGATGTCCCGTTCTCACCACTCCCACATCATGACCAAGCAAAGCTACTCTGCCTTTAGAGCAATGGCTAGAATTGCAACAATGGCAAATATTGACTTGGCTTAGCATTTCCCACAGAAGTATCTGGCAAAGTTAAGATATTGGTTATTGTTGTCTATGTAGGCCACCAAGCCTTTGATTTTTCAAGCTAATGTGATTCAGTAGAGAGGAAATGGTCTACATGATACTTAATCAAAAACAGCAGCTACTGAAATACTGACCTTAAAACACCCCTACCATTTCTCTTGCTCCAGTTCTGTCTGTATGTATCTGCTAAGGACTTTAAAGTCTTTGTGTAATTGCCCCAGAGGATATGTATGACCTTTAATCATGACCCAGTTTTATACAAATATATCACTTTCTCTCCATCTGGAGAATAGTTTTACAAATTTCCTTATAATTGGATACCCCATAGATATTCAGCAGGTAGTGTTTAAAAACAACTAACTTAAGACCAAACAACCTTTAGAAAACAGATAACTATCTTTAGTGTTTAAATTTGTGGAGAAAAGAATCCTAAAATTAGAAATACACAACTTTTAGATGTTTTTAAATCAATAGAAGTTTGAAATAAGCTACCAAAATGTTATTACTAGTAACCATATTCATGAGTAGATAAGAATATATACCAAGCTCTATATTTAAATGAATGTTTCTAAATTGCTTGAGTGAGCTGCTTCTGAAAATACTGTTCTTTACTTAACAAAATCTTTTTTTTTCATGGATAGTGTAAAGGTACTTATTTCCTATCTACACTATAAGCAATCAAATTTGCAAGCTTGTATGCAGGGTCTTTCATGTTCTGTGATCCTACAATTGAAAACAATGAATCAGTTCCGTGTGGTCTTATTTATTTATGTATTTAAATAATTTTCTATTTAAATTATTTTTATTTTTCGATTGCAGTTGACATACAATCTTATATTAGTTTCAGGTATATACTCCAGTGACTAGACATTATATAACTTACTAAGTAATAATCCCAATAAATCTATTATTTGATACCAGATATAGTTATTAGAATATTATTTCCTTATGCTATACTTTTCATCCCATGACTATTCTGTAACAACAAATTTATACTTCTTAATCCTTCACCATTTTTACCCATTTCCCCAAATCCCCAATCCCCAATCTGGCAATCATCAAAATGTTCTCTGTATCTATGAGTCTATTTCTGCCCTGCTTCTTCATTTATTTAGGGGGTTTTTTAGATTCATTTTTTGATACATATATATTTATTGCATTTTATTGTTCATATTATTTATCTTTTTCTATGTATTAAATATAGCTCCTACATCTGCTGGGCTTGGTAGAGTGGCCTAATGTAATAGTTGTCCTGTAGGGTCCAGTGGCACAGCCTCCCTGATCACACACACTGGGTACTCCAAGTGTACTCACCCATTGTGTGGGCTGTGTACACCCTCCTATTGAAGTTGAGCCTTGATTGCTATTGGCACCTCAATGGGATGGATCTACCTGCCCCCCACTCCCAGCTGATTGGTTTTTAGGATTGGCTGTGACCACTGATTACCATGAAGGACCAGTTGTGCAGGAGCCCACCCCACAGAGCAGGATTACTTCAGTGGGGCTCTGAGTCTGTCCCTTGAGCGTATCACTTGTGGAGGTGGTTGGGTGTTGATGCTTCAATGCTTCAATGTGGTCTGAAGCTTGCCACCAGGTATACTGGTTCTGCAGCCTCCCTGGAGGTGCAGGTCAGGTCAGCACTCCCTGTGTTCTGCTCAGGGCCACCTGACTTGAGCTACAAAGCAATGTGCAAATGGCTGCTACTTGTGCTGGATTTGGTGGTACCCAGGAGAGGCCAAGAACCAAGGCCAGCTGCTGCCAATGGCAGGCCTGGGGCCACTTAGTGAGAGGGATGGGGCATGCTGAGGCAGGATTCTGCTTGTTTTAGAGATTTTAGGAAAGTCCGAAGACTGAGCAAGACAGGTCATTTGTATGGAAAAGCCACCAGAAACAGCTTGGGTGGGCCTGCAAGTTTGGTAGTGGTGGGGGCAGGGAGGTTTCTGGGAATCACCAGAGCAGGACAAACAGTGATAGGTTGATAGAGACTCAGATATGGTGCTCTCCTGCCATCTCTGTGCAGGGAGGGCCCATCAAAAGAATCAATGGCCTCTGCCCGCACTTCTTTCTGGGAGAAAGCTGCCTCCCTGAACCCCAGCTCTCCCCCGGACAATTCTGTCCCTCTCTATATGTCCCTTGTGCTTTTTGAACTGCTGCCTCAGCATGAGAACTCAAAGGGAATGAGTCTGAGTAAGTCCAAATACAGGCCCTTTAAGAGGAACTGCCTGAAATTTCAGCAACCTCTATGTCACTCAACCTCAATTCCCTCTAGTTTTCACAGCCAGAAGTTATAAGGACTTCACTTCCCAGCACTGGAATGCTGGGATGGGGATCCTGATGAGGGGCTGGGACCCCTCACTCCTTGGGGGTGACCTCCATAGCTGAGATATCCCTCACAATTTTTATCCACCACACATGGGTACGGGACCAGCCCATTCTGGTTTCCACCCTTCCTACCAACGTTGATGGGGCTTCTTCTTTAAGTCCTTAGTTGTAGGACTTCTATTTGGCTAGATTTCAGGCAGTTCTCAATGATGATTGTTCTGCAGTTCAGCTGTAATTTTTATATGTTTGTGGGAGGATGCGAGTACCTCATTTACCTTTGCTGCCATCTTGACCAGAAGTCTCCATGTGGTCTTATTTAAAAAGAGGCTATTGCCATCAGAGTAGATCACCCAAAATTAGTCAAATAATAACTGTAATTCTCCGGCTATTTGTTTCTATGATAACCTCTAATTTCAGTGAATCTGTGTTGTACTTCCTGAATTTAGAAACTATAATTTGGTCAAATACTAAAAATCATATTATTAGAATGAATTATTTTCTTTCCTAGCTCTTGCAGTTCCCTGAGCTCCCATTGTTTATTTGGGAATGAGAAAATATCTTACTTTACTTCTGAATATTCTGCTGCCTTGAACGTACCTGCAGCATAAAATCTCTAAATGCTTCATGTTTGCTTCTGAGCAGAAACATTTTTAATACAGTCTGTTTCATACCCAGCTTAATACTTAACAGATTGCCTGATCATGCAATCGCCCTTCCGCTTGCAAAAAACCAAAGGGCTCAAATGACATGTGTGACACTGTAAATCTACACAGCTATTTATTTCATACTGACTTTCAGTGTTCTTAACCTCATCAGAGAGCCTGATAATCCTTAAATAATTTTGTTGGCTTCTTGCACTGTTGCCTGGTAATGAAAACAGAACTTCCTCCATCTAACCATTATCCTTCACATCACCCTGGGAACACACACACGCCCATACATATACTATATATGTTAATATGACTTGTGTTTATTTGAGGACCTCAATTAACTTATTTGGATCAAATCAGATAATCTCTTGGGGTTCTTTCCCTTTGGGTTCAATAGCCTAACTCAAATCACATATTTGGTGTAAGTCTTTTTTTGGTATGAGAAGAAAATGATATGGGAAAAGTTGAATTTTTAATATCATTAATCTATAGCTAACTCAGCTCGCTGTCTTATGCAATACTATGAAAAACAGCTGGGCCCCACTAACCAGAAAGCACTTTTATGGTTTCTCTTAAGGGCCATTAAATCAATGTGATGAGAGCACAGCTGGACTGGATCCTGAAAAATTTATCAGATCCCACACAATACATAAAGGAAGCACACGGTGCTATTGCAGACTCGGCACCAGCCCCCTCTCTTAGACTGCAGGTGGAATTTAACAAAAAAAGCAAACGCCCCTATCGAGCCCTTGAAAATCTTATTTTTCCCCTGTACCTCTATGCTCTGTGTGGGTGTCTTCTTAAAATACCAGTTACTCATGCAACTATTAAAAAAATTTCTCTGGCTGAATTTATTGGCATAACTAGGACATACACGGACCTGCTTGGCTGTCCCAATATAGCTTTCAACACCAAGAGTCATGTTTTTTGCTTAATAAATTTTAGTACATGGTGGGTCCAAAACTACAGCCCTTATAAAAATTTAGAGAGCACAGTGACTGAATAAAGTCTGCCAGTTAAGGGCCAATGCACAGTAACAACTCTCCCTTATTAAACTAAAGTAAGAATAGGACAACTGCCCAAAATCTATATCTCAATTATTTTTTTTCTTTTCTTATTTTAACTCAATTTTCTCCAATGTTCTATCAATAGTTAATGAAATATAAAAATTCTTGTTAAATGGAAAGATTTTGTAATCAACCCAAAAGCACATATTAGGTAAGAAAGTGATATAACATTTTAAAAGCATGAATTTAAATCTAAGTTATAAAATCAAAGACTGTAGATTTTGTAACCCTAAGCAACTTATTTAATCTTTGAAACCTCAGTTTTCTCATCTGTAAGAAAAAAATTAAACGTCTTCCTCATATAGGTATTAAAAGGAAAAAATTAATATAATATACTGTATGTGAAGTGGTTAGTTCAGTGACTGGCATATAGTTAGTGCCTATAATATCTTCTATCCTCTCTTCCTCATTCCCCATCATCTTCATCAGTTTTCATTGTAGCACTCAAAAGCCCCCTTAACTGTTGAGAAAGTGTGCTATTTCTATATCTTTCATAATACATTTAATGTTTAATGAATAAAAGAATTATTTAATCAAGGCTGTGATGATAAAATATTTATGGTGCTCTGCTGGATGAAAATGTCCCTAAATTCAACATCAAATCTCATCCCTAACATATGGCTGGAGAATTTTCCATGTTATAGAACTGACAAATTCCTTTTAAAATCTTCACATCTTAAAATAAAAATTGTTATACGATAATAACTATTATCATCTAATATAATAATAGACAAACATGGTAATTGACCATACCTCCGCTACACTTCCCATTGGCTAATCAGCAGAATATGCAAATTAACCCAACCAAGATGGCGGCCGGCAGCCACACAGCTGAAGTGAGCAGGTGGCTTGCTTGCTCCAGTGATAGAGGAAGCCAAGCTTCCTCCCTGCTGTGGCCAGGCTCTGAGCTCCACTCTAAGCACAGGGGCAGACACTCAATTCAGGAGCTGCCCCCTGGTGGTCAGTCCACTTCCATATGGGGAGTGCCACTCAACCAGAAGCTGTCTCATGGCTGGCTAGCGCAGGGGTGGTGGCAGGACCCTCTCCCACCTCCTTGGCAGCACTAAGAATGTCCAACTAACGGTTTAGGCCCGATCCCTTGGGGGCCTAAGCCTTTAGTCAGACATCCCCTGAGGGCTCCCTGGCTGCCAGAAGGATGTATGACTGCAAGCTTAGGCCTGATCCCTCAGGGAGTGGGCCTAAGTCAACAGGTGGATATCCCCCAAGGGGTCCTGGCCTGCAAATGGGCACAGGCCGGGGTGAGGGACCCCCCTCCCCTGAGTGCACAAATATTTGTGCACCGGGCCTCTAGTATCCTATATAATAAAAGGCTAATATGCAAATAGACCAAACAGTGGAACAACCAGTCGCTATGATGCACACTGATCCCCAGGGGGCAGACGTTCAATGCAGGAGCTGCCCCCTGGTGGTCAGTGTACTCTCACGGGGGAGTGCCACTTAGCCAGAGCCCTGAGCTGGGTTCATGGCTGGCAAGCGCAGCAGCTGTGGTGGCAGCATCTCCTGCCTCCATAGCAGAGCTAAGGATGTCTGACTGCTGGCTTAGGCCCGCTCCCCCTAGGACATCCCCTGAGGGCTCCTGGGCTGTGAGAGGCCACAGGGTGGGCTGAGGGACCCCAGCTTTATGCATGTTGGGGGCGACTAGGCCAGCAGGGGAGGGCCATTAAGGGCAACCAGGCAGGCAGGCAGAGGTGGTTAGGGTGATCAGGCAGGCAGGGGAGTAGTTAGGGGCATTAGACAGGCAGGCAGGTGGGTGGTTAGGAGCCAGTGGTCCTGGATTGCAAGAGGGATGTCTGACTGCCGGTTTAGGCCCGATCCCTGTGGCCTAAACCAGCAGTCAGACATTTCTCAAGGGGTCCTGGATTGGAGAGTGTGCAGGGTGGGCTGAGGGACCCACCACCACACATGCACGAATTTCATGCACCAGGCCTCTAGTATAATATATGCCCATAAGAACATCTTTTTTTTAGCAAAAGATATGTTATCTGCCTTGTAAATGCTACATCATGACATGATTAAATCAACTGTTCTCATGTAACATAGCCATGCTTAGTGGCCATACTCATATCTGTATAGTTTGAAGAATATGCTCTGTGACGATTTATAGTCAAAACAGAGGTATCACATAAGATATGAAATTTAAAAATAACAGCTAAACATCAGCCCCAAAAAAAATCAAACAAATAAGCTTAGTAATATTGATTCTATTCCAAAAAGACTAATGATATCTTGCCAGTTACGGGCTATGTAGAAACTGATTTTATTTTCTTCTTTTTCCCCCTTTATATTAAATCAAAAGTACACTCCTACTTCCTTTTCTTTTATAGTTATTTTAAGCCTAGCCAGATATAATAAGGGCATCCTGAAGCAATAACAATGAACAAACTTAAATTTCACAGGTTTACATTTTTAATTCAAGTTGAAGTTTTTTCAGCAACTTCTAGAATGCTGAAGTTAAAACTACTTATGTTGAACTTTCCATGCCTTCTTTTAAAACATTCTTTTCTACCCCAACACAAAAATATATCATATTGAAACGGAAATTTTGGGCTGGGACCCACATTCTTTGTCCGCTGGAATCGAAGAATGAATCCACGGACAGAAAGAGGTATAGCAAAGGTGGAGATTTATTGAAGAAAAAGTACAGACTCCCACGTGGGGAGAGGGAAGAGTTCCACAGAATGGACTCCCAAGTAAGGAGGGGGAAAGGGTCCCACTGAGTTTTTCCCCCCCCATGGTTTATAACTCTATGAGTTCCTTTTCCCTATGGCAGTGATGGCGAACCTTTTGAACTCAGCGTGTCAGCATTTTGAAAAACCCTAACTTAACTCTGGTGTCGTGTCACATATAGAAATTTCCTGATATTTGCAACTATAGTAAAACAAAGACTTATATTTTTGATATTTATTTTATATATTTAAATGCCATTTAACAAAGAAAAATCAACCAAAAAAATGAGTTCACGTGTCACTTCTGACACACGTGTCATAGGTTCACCATCACTGCCCTATGGCTTACAAAGGCTGCAGATCTTGGTGCCCTGATATTCCCTCTGATTGGTCACTATTCCCTTAGACTGGCTACGATAGTAACTCCTGGGCACACATGAGACAAGTGAGGTTCTCCCCCACTCCTTCCTTATTGTTTTCCTATTCCCTTTGGGCTTTCTCCTCCTCCTTCTGGATGAAGGGCTTCCTTCTTTTTATTTTGTAAATATAGACCTTTTGCTGTTTTCATCTCCCTCATTCTATGGAAATGTACCTGTTGCAGCTTTTCAGCCTCCCCTATTCTATGGAAATATACCTTCTGCTACTCTGCAGCTCTGTGCTTCCTCCATGGTCCCCTTCATTTCCAAAATTTCTAAAATTTCCTAAACCTGCCTATTTTACTCCTAAAATTCCTGTTTCAATATGATAGCTAGAAAGCAGAGGTAAGATACCTATCTTATGACCTTATTACCTTTACAAAATGAGGGTCCAGCAATCACAGCGTTCTTACATAAAACATGAAAATTCTTATTATTTATAGTATAGATTTGAATTATACAAACCCTGGTTTTGACCATCTGAGTACTAAACGTTTACGTGTGATTTATGTTTATAACGTAGTTTACCCTATTTACGTTTGGCACAAAATGAAGGATAAAACCAAGGCCTGCTTCCAATTTCAATCTAGTTACTGTCTCAGGGTACTCTGAATTGGGTCTTCCTATGACTTTATCATGTCATGCTGCAACATTTTATGTGAATTCTATATTCTGTTGCCATCAAAGATCAACAGCTAAAGAATAGTTGAGGAAAAGTAAGACGTAATTGAGTTGTAAGACAGGAATTAAAATCATTAAAAACTTATCTGAATTTTCTCAAATTCACCACATTACAAAAGGGTTCTCTCAGTACTTCGATGGGGTTAATAACTAAGCGTCTGATTAAGATAAAATAATACTATGAATGATCTGTGTCATTGTCCTGTTTTCACTTGAAATTAATCAGCCAAGGTCTCCATCAAACTCAAGTCTGGACAATTTATTTGCTATTATAACTAGGATTCATATCGGCAATTAAAATATTATTAACAATTAGTGGGCAGTGCCATTCACCAATTTCTGTGAGCCTTAGGTACTCTGGCAGAAGTTGCCCTCCCCCTATCTTAGTTAAGGGATATGGTAATAGGGAAATAAAACAGGCCACATATGTGGATCAGCGGACACAGCTATGGAGTCTCACTTCCACCTTTTTTCTAGCTCAATCTGAAGAATTTTTAAGACTAATGCAGATGAATAATTAATGGCAATAGCAAGCCCCGAAATGGGCCCCTGTGAAAGCTTCCAGACCCCCTTGTCTAAGCCATTAAGACTCACTGTGTTTCCAGGAAGCCAGTGCTACTGCAAGATGCATTATATGTCTCAGCTCATTCATCTCCACTTCACTGAAGCTTGCAGTTGTTTCTCCTGGAATACTCAAGCTCCCTTCACTGGAAAAGTCTCCAACAAGGAAGTTGTACCAACTGCTCAATTTCTTCATCAATCTTAATATGAGATGCCTATTTGAGTTCCTCTGCCAACAAGCTGGGAGATGGCCAAGATATCTTCTGGCCTGCAAGACCACCCACTGGCTCACTGAGAGCCTACCTCTGGCAGATGGAGGCCCTCCTAGAGCCTTGGCTAAAGGAATATAAGCTGAATTAAGTCCCCATTGTCTTCTCAGTGCAGTGCCCTTAGGCAGAGAACAAGCTCCACTGTGACTGGGAGGCCCTGCTGCCCAGAGATAATTTTAATTCTATTCCATTAAAAAACAACAATGCTACAGGACTTCAGATGGGCTATGCTTTCTCAGATGAATGTTATAACCAGTCAGTCCACCATACAGCAAAATAAGATGAACTTAGGCCTGTTACTAACCAGAGCATCAGATAGACTGCTCTTCTAAAGCAAACACCCCTATTTGCTCCCCAGTATAATAAAGCAAACACTCCTACTTGCTCTCCAGTATATAGAGTGGATGTAGCTCCATAGAAGAGCCGAAGATATGTCTATAATCATGGAAGACAGGGAATAAGAGCTGCAAGTGGAGCACCAACATATTGTCACCATAGGCATTTTTTAATATTAATTGCAGTTCAGCAAATTCTCCAAATGTTGAGAATTAGAATTTTGGATCAAGCTACTAACAATGAAACAAGATGGTGGCACTAAGGATCTCATATTTTAGTCTGGAGTTGCTTAGGAATTGAGAGCAATGATTACCAATAATTCTTTTTTTTCCTTGTTCTTTTTTTAAAGAAGTGAACTCATTTTAGTGTTCTAATATCTGTATTTGTCTCAGAATTACAGAATTAGCCTCAGGGTAGTTTGAGAAGCAAGATATTCCATGATGTAGGATGCTTTGTTTGATGTCCTCAGCCATATCTATTTCAACAACACTATTCAGAAAGTTACAGGGGATTCCAGAGACACAGTACCTGTCCACACTCAGTATCATTGCTCTTATTACATATACACCACAGATTTTATTATTTTTGATTATGTATTTCATTATGTGATCTTTGTTGAATATTTTTGCTGCCTTCTTAAATGGTAAATTTCATGGTGTAAGGGATCATATCCCTTTTGAATAAAGCAAAAAAATTTTTACTAATAATGTGTTTGGAATATACAATAATCTGTAATTGATGTTCATATCTAAATTTTCTTTTATAATTCTCTTAACATTTCCTCAACTGAGTACTGTAATTACTAGTTTAATTGGATTTTTAATAGGAATTTTCAAATTACTTTCTAGTAATTGAAATCATTACCTTTACTGTATACAAGGGCCTATTTTTCCCTCTCAATCACTAGATATTATCTGCATGTCTCCCAAAAAGATGAACAAGCCCTGGCTGGTGTGCTCAATAGTGGGTGTTGACCTAAGCTCACAGGTCACAGGTTCAATTCCCAGTCAAAAGCATGTATTGTGTTTGTGGGTTTGCTCCCCGCCCCAATTTGGGGTGAGGGAGGGAGGCAACCAGTCAACGTGTGTCTCTCACATCGACGTTTCTCTCTCCCTGACTCCCTTCCTCCCACTCTCTCTCTCTCTCTGAAAAGCAATGGAACAAATATCCTCAGGTGAGGATTAACAACAATAACAACAAAAAAGATGAACAAAAAATAAATCTAGCTCTAATTCACATTTTTTAAATTTGAAGCAAGGTTCAGTACATTTTCCAAAATAAAGAAGTAATAATACAAAATAATGAAAACTCCAGAAGATAAACCTGAGCTATATACTCCTTTTCTCTCCAAATAAGTCTGCTAGATTCTTTAGAGGCAAGATACTCTGTCAAGCCTGAGGTGATCTCTGAAGATCTGGCCCTGAAAGTTTGGTGAGAAAAACAAAAGCTCATAGGTGAAATGGGAGTGTTAATTTACCTCTTGGTGACTAAGTAGAGCCTGCATAGAGAATTTCATCTGCAGGAGAAAACAATGGCAATCTCAATGAGACCTTAGGGCTATTGGCATCCCTGGGAGCTATCCAGGGTACTGGATAGAAGCTCTCTCTCACCCAAAGGACTGAAGTCCTGGGTCTCTATGGATGTAACCTTTGTTGTAGTTACACTTTGACTTCCCAAATTTCAACTACCACTCCAAAATCGTAGCTACTCTGTATACAACTAAGTTTAAAAACCAACCTATTTTCTCAACTATGTTTGAGAAACTTTTTGCCTAATTTTTTTTTACTTATTGCCTACTACTTGTTTCTATCACTTGTCATTTATTTCTCCAAATAGACAGGCTGACTCCCTTGCTGAGTACCTAAACCAAACACTCAATTCATGGCTGCCATTTTCAATTGTAACCAACACTCACATATTGCTCACATTTAATTATCAGAAAAATTCGAGAGTCTGAGTAAGTTTACAAAGATGAGAAAATCTCCCATTGCTACATGGGTCTTCTTTTTTCCTATTTCACAATTACCAAATCATTTCTCCATGAATTTAACCATTGATAGTATGCTTCCTTCTTTTTGTCCAACATATTTCCTTATTATCTTCAGCTTGCCTTCTCTGGCTCTTTTGAGAAATATTAATTGTATTATATGAACAATTAAAAATTTTTCTTAAAGAATAACTCCTTTTTTCTGAAAATTGAATAGATGGAAGAGAGCATCAACTGTAGTGAAACCAAAAAGTGAAACAGATGTAAAGTATTTCAACAATTAGGTAGCTCAGGATGACCTACATCACCTCTAGAAATTTTGAATTTTCACTTAACAATGTCACTGACTTGATCCCAAAAGAAGGTTGAAGTCATTGCTTTGGTTAATGGGCTTATTTATTTTTAAACCAATAGCAGCACACTTATCTTAGCTTTTCTTAGAGGCCACTCCCAAAGAGGAGAGGGAAATAAGAAATACATTTCTTGCCAATTCTAGTGCATGAAGACCACAGCAACTATATTTTTATTTCCATGAAATGACCTGAGAGAATAGACCTCTCTATTAAGTCATGTAGGTGTCTCTCACAAAGCAAGCACCCCACTCAATTGTGTCAAAGCAAGTCCATCAACTAAAATCTCTGCCAACATATATAAAGCCTATAATTAGCTTTTAAAGTCTCACTCTTAAAATAATGAAGAGCAAAATGTGCAGGATTTAGCAAAAGTAGGTTTACAGTTGTTCTTATGGAAAATAATATAATAATGAGTAATAATAATAATAATATAAAAATAAACTCTTTTGTGTAGTCACAACTGTAAACCAAATTTTACCTCACCCCATCTAATCAAAAATTTGAGAAAACCTATGAAAAAAGCATAAATGATGATCCTGGAAGACAAAATTCCTCTAATTAGGATGATACTGCATCCATAGGAAGGAAGGTATGCATATCTATAATAATAAAAGCATAACATGCTAATTAGACCAGATGTCCTGCTGGACATCCTTCCAGACGAAGCCAGGGCTGCGAGGGCCAAGGCAGAGGCGGCTGCCATAGCAGGCAGGGGCCGAGCCCCTTGCATGAATTTTGTGCATCGGGCCACTAGTCATAATAAAAAAGAAAGATTAAAATGAACTCCTAAAATTTTAGAGCATTTACAAAAATAAAATTTTCCATAGAAGAGTTTGAAAATAGCATTAAGAAAATTTATCAGAAGATAGAATTTTAAAAAAATGAAAGGAGATAAATACAGGAGCAAAAAAGTTTAAACGTAAGAGGAACAATATAGAAAGCCCAATGGTCAAACATAAGTTCCAAAAAAAGATATCAGAGAAAATGGAGGATGTAATTTTATCAAAGTTATGGAAAACTTTTCAAGACTTAAATGAATCAGATCACAGACTAAAAAAGCTACCAAATGCCCAGAATGATTAATAGCTTAAATTTTTGTTTTTGTTAAAACTTACCAGAGGATATTTTTTCAATTCATTTTTGAGAGAGTGGAAGAGAGGGAGAGAGGCAGAGAGAGAGAAAGATTGATTGGTTGCCTCCTGCATGAGCCCCTACCAGGCTGTTGAGAGAGCCTGCAACTGAAGTACATGCCCTTAACTGAAATCAAACCCAGGACCCTTCAGTCCACAGGCCAATGCTCTATCCACTGAGACAAACCGGCTATGGCTGCATAAGTTCTTGACAGTAACCAGTCCTGATTAGAACAAGCCAATGGAGCTATCTGGTAAAGGGGGTCTTGTACTCAAAGGATATTCAATAGATTATATGAAATAATAAAGATTGAAATTTTAAAAATGGATGAAATCTGAGTCAAAGGCATGTGTATTTTAAAACTACCCATACACATCTCCACTGTTGTGCTAATTAACAGCTTAAATCGTAGTGTAGAGGAGTTCCCATTTGTCACGCCCAAGCTCATATCCTGGGCATAACTAATTTGAAATACACACTTAAAAGCCTGAAGTTTCAAAAATAATTACAAACCAACACAATTCAAACAAAAAGAAAGTATAAGAAACATTAAAGTCAGTGTAATAAAGTACAATTGGAAGTTAGGCCATGGGAAGATGTTTCTTTATGGCCGGATATTCTTCATTGTGGGGGGTTGTGCTGTGCATTATAAATTGTTTAGCAGCACCCTGACCTCTATCTACTGGATGCCAGCAGCACCCTCCCTGAGTTGTGACAGCCAGAAATGTCTCTTGACATTGTCCACATCCTCTGGGATTAAAATCATACTTAGTTAAGAATCATCTTAAAACCTTATAATGTGTAACACATTTTTTGGAAGAATTTAATTAATAGGGTTATAAATCTACTTCATAATATTAAAAAGCTTTAATTTTTTTAGCCAAATTGCATGCCCCTTGTAATCCAAACTGATCTTGTATTCAATTTGTTTGAAATAATAACCTGGCCTGTGTTCACAGACGCTAGTCCTTCAATGAAGAGAGTCAGTGATGTGAAGAAGAGTATAACTCTACTAAAGAATATGCTCTATGTACTTTAGCTCCTATTATGATATTTTAAATTTAGAGGCTATAAAAATATTTATTTATTAATGTTTTTCTTACATTAAAGTAAAACAAAAGCTCTAATCAAGGCTTCAGGTGCTGGGCTGATTCCTGATTTTTAATTTTTTTTATTTCAGAAGTAGTATATGCTGCTCCAAAGAAGTGTGTCTGTGTGTGTACACATATTTCCTTTATTCCTACTCTACAATTCTTCTTTCACTGTTAAGAATTTGATAAGAATTTTTAATACACAAAGACATAGATCTAGCACAGTGATGGCGAACCTATGACACGCATGTCAGAGGTGGTATGCAAACTCATTTTTTTGGTTAATTTTTCTTTGTTAAATGGCATTTAAATATATAAAATAAGTATCAAAAATATAAATCTTTGTTTTACTATGGTTGCAAATATCAAAAAATTTCTATATGTGACACGGCACCAGAGATAAGTTAGGGTTTTTCAAAATCCTGACACGCCGAGCTCAAAAGGTTCGCCATCACTGATGTAGTATATAGTTCCTTGGTAGGAGAATTATGAAAATTTTCAAATAATTTTTATGCTTTTCTTGTACACAGTTTACTCTATTCAGATATACTGCTTCTAAAAATAAATGTGTTCTCATCTTGCCACTCCAAATTTCTATTCATGGTTAAAAAAGATAGGAAAGAAATAAAAATTAAAAACAAACAAACAAACAAAAAACCTTAACAGAAGTAATCTCTGAAAAACAATGTTGGGCCGAGACCGGTTTGGCTCAGTGGATAGAGCGTCGGCTTGCGGACTGAAAGGTCCCAGGTTCGATTCCAGTCAAGGGCATGTACCTTGGTTGCGGGCACATCCCCAGTGGGGAGTGTGCAGGAGGCAGCTGGAAACTGGGACCCTTGAGCCTGCAGGCCAACGCTCTATTCACTGAGCCAAACCAGTTAGGGTGCACCTATACATTTTTAATATGAAAATATTACATCTCCGAAAAGTACTGTGCAGACCAGCCAGTGTGGCTCAGTGGTTGAGCACTGACCTATGAACCAGAGGTCACAGTTCGATTCTTGGTCAGGGCACATGCCCCAGGGTTGTGGACTCGGTCCCCAGTAGTGGGCATGCAACATTCACTGAGCCAAACCAGTTAGGGTGCACCTATACATTTTTAATATGAAAATATTACATCTCCGAAAAGTACTGTGCAGACCAGCCAGTGTGGCTCAGTGGTTGAGCACTGACCTATGAACCAGAGGTCACAGTTCGATTCTTGGTCAGGGCACATGCCCCAGGGTTGTGGACTCGGTCCCCAGTAGTGGGCATGCAACAGGTTGATGATCAATGATTCTCATCATTGATATTTCTATTTCTCCCTCTCTGAAATCAATAAAAACATATTTTCAAAGTACTGCGCAAACAGTAAAAAAAAAAAAAAAAAAAATACAAAAAAAAAAAAAAAAAAAAAAAAAGTAAACTACCCACATTTTAGAGTACATTTTTTAGTATTTTACTTAATGAAATATAGTTTTAGTTTTTCAATTAAAAACTATAACTTTAAAACTTTCAGTAACATTTTCTGACCTGAATTGTATATTACAGAAGTATGGAGCCAAGAGAAATGGAGCTGGTCCAAATCTAGACATTTACAGACAGCTCTTGTCAACACAGTGTTTCATTTTGTTTTCCCCACACACATGCACCTCTAATAAGCTTTACAAACACATGCTAATTCCCTTGAGCAGAATTAAAGCAGCAATCACATTCCCAGATCTTAGAAAAAGGAAAGTTTTCTGTTACTGCTACCCAGTGGTGACTCATAAAGTTTCTAGGAAAACAGGTACTTTAATATCCTATCTTCCTTTCTACTACTCCCTTGCATATTCCCTTCCTCTAACAAACTATATTATAACCAGAATCTTGTCCTCATATCTGTGTCTTATCTTTTCCTTTAAAATCCAGCCCTCTGTGGACTGGCCATTTAAAAACTATTTCTCTTCCCTCTGCATGCCTGAAAAACTATGACTTTTGTAGTACTGAAACAGAATTAATTTCTATTATAAGTATTAATTACTTTTTCATATTAGATTTCTCTCTTCAAGTTGACTATAAGGTCCTATAAGTAAGACCCTATTAGATTCTTCATTGTTTCTCCCACCATATCATACACACTGCTACGCATCCAGGTTCTGTAAGAAAAGTCTGTATAAATGACTGGGAATAAATAGTGCACAGGCTCCCAACATTAGTTTGTTCAAACATAATTTCCTTATCTCTTTTTCGAGTCTCAATGCCCACTCCTTTCTCTGCAGCAACTGAGTCCAAGCATATTCTTTGCAGGTGCTTTGCTGTTTGCCTTCATTTGATCAAACAGAAAGATGGTAAGAGATGGTCAGCAAGATGAGGTGGGTAGGATTTCTCTGATGTCTGCACTTCACTTTCTATGGACATGGATCCACTTTTCAGGATTTCTTAGAGAGCTTTCACTCTAACTGTAGCACTATTGGAAGAGCCATGCAAGATCAAGCCACATTGATTACCCTCTCTAAGGTTTAGTTTCCCATTCTTTGAAAAATGATAAGATCTATGTCCCTTAGCTGTCAGAAAGATTAATGCAATAACATTTTTAAAAGAGTTTAGCAGAGTGAATGGTGCAGAGTTAGCATTATCACCACCAATGCCATCATCATTATTATTGTCACCATCATAAAATCATAAGGACACCACTACTGTCTTCATCATAAACTGGTTTTTAAAACAATGCCCTTTATATTAGAATCTAGCATATGCCTCTTATATAACCAATAGAGGCCCAGTGCATGAAATTCGTACATGGGGAGGGAGGGTGGGGGGGGTCCCTCAGCCCAGCCTATACCATCTCTAATCCAGGACCCCTCTCTATCTGGGTCTGCTGGCTCCTAACTGCTCACCTGCCTGCCTGTCTGATCACCCCTAACCACCTCTGCCTGCCGGCCTGATCACCCCTTAACTGCTCCCCTGCTGGCCTGATCACCTCTACCTGCCCTACCCTTCCAGCCTGATCACTCCCTAACTGCCCTTCCCTGCCAGCCTGATTGCCCCCTAGCTGCTCCTTTGCTGGCCTGATCGCCCCTAATCTCCTCTGCCTCAGCCCCTGCCACTGTGGCTTTGTCTGGAAGGACGTCCAGAAGATGTCTGGTCTAATTAGCATACTATACTTTTATTAGTATAGATGATTCCTAAGAATGAGTCCAGAATGTAATTTTCCCAGATGCCTTTCCAAAAGAATTGTAGGAAGATTTTAGTTAAATATTTCATAGCCTAGAAAAATGTCTAGTCACTTACCCAGCAGATCTAGTGTTTGCCTGGGACTGCAACATGAGTGTTCAGGATTGAGTAAATGTTTGTCTAATGCACAGAAAACATATTCTATGTGTGTGAGGAAAGTTGCAGGAATAAGAGTGAATTTAAAGCACTGTCAAGACAGTAAAAAATGAATCCGCTTGTCCAAAAAGAGGTGGAAAAAAGTACTATTGGAAAAGCAAAGAATCATAGTTGGAATATCTAGTAAGTGATATATAATTATTTCAGTTTATTACTTTAAATAAAATTAAGAATTAGTGAGAAACTAGTAAATTCAATAAAATTGTTTCAAATTCAAATAAAGAGCAGAAAATTCAAGAAAGTTTTCCAATGTTTTGAAAATAACTAAAGCAATTAAAACATAGCATGGTGAAGAAGATCCTCAACTGATACTTTGATGACTTAATATCACAGTTACACAAACCATTTTTAAAAAATATATTTTTATTGATTTCAGAGAGGAAGGGAGAGAGAGAGAGAGATAGAAACATCAATGATGATAGAGAATGATTGGTAGGCTTCCTACTGGGGATCAAGCCCAAAACCTGGGCATACACCCTGACCGGGAATTGAATCATAACCTCCTGGTTGATAAGTTGACGCTCAACCACTGAGCCACACCAGCTAGGCACAATACATTTTTTAAAATTTAATAGGACAAAATTTACAGAGTAAAATGAACACATCTTAGGTGTACAATTCAGTAAGTTCTAACAAATGTGTATATCCCTGTAACCAATCACGGTAATGAACATTCCCATCACCCAGAAGTTCCCTCCTGCACCCTTGCACTCAATTTCCATTCCTCATAAACAACAACTCTTCCAATTTCCATATGTTAGATATGCTGGTTCTTGAATCTAATATAATTGGGGTCATACAATATAAACTCAGGTCATACAATATGAACTCAACAAAGGAATTTTTAAATGTTACCATAACAGAAACCAAGCCAGTTTAAGTAAATATATTATGACAGTAAATGCTGTTTTTATACATTTTATGTGACATGTAATATTTTATCTACTGCAAATGTTTTTATTAATATTTGTTTGTACATTGCCCCTAATATGCCATATTATTTGTTTAATTTTTATTTGTTTTCGGGTAGGAATAGCTAAACAAATAAAGATTTATAAAATGCTCCATTTTAGAGTATCCAATAGAAAATCACCTTCACTGCTAAAGAATCTATGAATCATGGTAGCACTTTCCTGTCTACTGGTAAATTTGTGTCATACCATAAAAGACATCAGGCTAAAAGAGACATTGCTAACTAAGTAAACTGAGGAACATCATTTGTATAAAAGTGTCAACAAAAAGAAACTAAAGGCATCTGATAGTGCAGAACAAGCAAACTCAAATGAAGTGAGCATGAGGTAGTACTGGGGATGGAGCAAAATAAGGAATGAGGGTGGGGCAGTTGAACTATCTTAGGAGAAGTAAACTTGATGTTGAAAGTCCTCAAAGAACCAAAGTCACTCTTTTCCTGACCTGTTACTATCACCTCCCCCAAAGTGAAGACACACTAAGAAATTCTTGCAGAGGAAGAAGGAAAAATAGCAGAGACTCTGGGAATTAGAGTGGTTTTGGTGCAAGAACCATTGTAATCAGGCTGTATGCTAATAACTGTCAGGTGGTTAATACAGGGCTTAGCCCCTAGGAGTGGACATTGCTCGTGGAGCAGAGAAAAAGCCCTATAACCAAGAATACTGAACTTCTAGCTTCTGGAACGGTGAATCCCACTCTCCACTCCTCTAATATCCTCATTCAGTCTGGCTTTCTTGGCAATGCCAATGAATTTTATGGCTATGTATAGTATGTAACTAGTAACAAATGAACATTTTGGCAGAAATTTTAGCATTTTGGATTCAATATTCATTCTACATATCATATAATGAACTTTCTCAAGAAATTAAATGTACCAGGACTTCTCCCAATGCAAGCTAGCAAAGCTAGGAAGCTGTGTTTGTAGCAGCTATTTCTAGGAGTCCTTTGGCATGTGTTTGGGTGATGGTGTGGGGGCAGAAAGAAGCGGGGGGTAGAAGTCGTAGTGGGTGGGGAGTGGATTAGGCTAAAAGGGTTATTACTAAACAAGTAACCTGGGGAACCTCATCAGAAGATTATGACTGTCAAATGTGGTGCATAAATTTGGTTCAGTTATACTCTAGGACATTTTAGAATTACAAAAGCTTTACTAGCCCAAACTTCTCGAAGGTGAGACAGTAAAATAAACACCAATATTCCCTGTTTCTATCGCATCATTAATTATAGCTAGCTCACAAAATACAACCATCTGTAAGTGTAATTTAGAACTTTAAGTACTACTCTTTCACTTTCTAATTTATGTATCCAAATAATGTAAACCTATCGTCATAACAGCATGTGGACCAAAGACACTTCTAGATCAATGAATACTGCAAATATCTGAAGCTGCATTACACTTACACTGAGTAAAAGTACGGAAATGTTTTAAATGTGTCACTGCTCTTCAGATTTTTCTAGATAGGGATCATTTTAGTGTTTCTTAGCAGGTACTTCTGGAATTAAAAGACAAATGTTCTACCCTAGCTGGTTTAGCTCAGTGGATAGAGCGTCAACCTGAGGACTGAAGGGTCCTGGGTTCAATTCTGGTCATGGGCACATGCCCGGGTTGTGGGCTCAATCCCCAGTGTGGGGTGTGCAGGAGGCAGCCAGTCAATGATTATCTCTCATCATTGATGTTTCTATCTCTCTCTCCCTCTCCCTTCCTCTCTGAAATCAGTAAAAATACATATTTTTTTTAAAAGACAAATGTTGGATATTTAGAAGTTTTATATTCAAGAGAAAATTAAAATACTCTTTTGTCTGAATACTGGCACGGCCTTTGGTCCTTCTTTCGTGGGCTTTGGAGTATGAGAACCTCATTACCAAACAGGCCAGAGCTTACTTGCGCCCTCCTGCAAAACTACCCCGGAGGGGAATATGGAATCTGAAATTGTGCTTTCCAGTTGTTTCTCAGATGCAGTTCACAAAAAATCTGAGGAGGCAGAAAGGGAAAGCATTTTGAAATTAAATGACTCATTTTATTAAAGCAAATTTCACTGTCGACTGGCAAGACATTCTTAGCCACAAGCTCTCACATAACGCTCCACTGTTTATTTGCTTGAGAAGGGAAGTAAAGGTTTCACCTTTTTGAAAGCTGAACTGTATACAGCAGGAAAGCTGCTTTCTTTAAAACAACCGTGACACAAAGTTTATAGGAAAGATATTTTCATAATGTCTAGTACATGGTAGCAGAAATTACCCCACAGGGAAGTCATGTTTATTTATTGCTAATGGTACGCACTGTACTGTGACTGACCTCTCCTGCATTAGGAAGAATTCGATCTCTATTCCTCCCAGGTGCGCCACTTGGACGGGGGTGACTGCCAGATTGAGGCCATCCAGAGAGCAGAGTGAGCAAAGCAGTGCTGCCATGCACGGGGTTCCCTGAACTCACCGTGCAGGTGCCACTGTCACCCCACAAGTTCGCTTGTGCTAAGAGCTTCACTGAACATATTTTTAACCAACGGCCTTATTAAAAGATTCAGGACACTAGAAGTTTTGAATAATCTAAACTGAAATTTCATAGGGTTAATAGCTGGTATTCTTGCTGCTTTCTACTAAAAGTTTAAGCTTTTACCATTACATAAGTCCCCAACATCTAAAATGTGTTAAGGTGATGATATTGATGGGACTTTGACTATGAACTAAGGTGACCCTGATCGATTTAATGGTGACCTACTTTGCTATATGTCAATGTGTGTGTGTGTGTATGTGTGAGAGAGAGTGTGTGTGTGCGCATGTGCACGCACACACACATGAAGTAAAATGTAAATGCTAGGAGAGGACCCTTTTATGGGGTTCTATTCACTTTGTATACTAAAAACTTGAATGAAAAGGCCAGGTTGAATGCACTTGGTGCAGAATTCCAGAAATGATGATGATTCTTGGGATCTTATGAACAAAATCAATGAAATTACTGAGGATGACCAAATCCAAATGACAAAATCAGGAAAACAGACATTTTACTATACTGTTAAAGAACAAATCTATAAGACAATCCCTGAAAGCTATTCAGTAGAATTCTGACATAAGCTTACAGTTCCTTTCCACTACAAATCTGGTGAATAATTTTTACACAGTGTGGCTAAGGGAATAATCTCTCTTCTGGTCAAGGTTGTATTTCTCTTTTCCAAAGTTTGGCTAAGTACTTTATGAATGTGTAGCAGCACATCTCTGCTTTATTCCAAGCCTTCATTTTCAGTGTTGGTTTATGAACTTGTCCAGAGTTCACCTAAGTACAACTTTATCACTTGATTTCCATGCAATCTAACTTCCTCTTGTAAGCCCTAAAAAAAAAAAAAAAAAAAAGACTCATTTTTCTCTCTGTGGCCTGGGACATCAGTTCTGCTTCTGTCCTCTGCCAGGAAGTGGAAATGGGGAGGGCTGTATTCTACTTCCTTTGTCAGAAGAGTAACTTTCTGATTGGGAAGTTCATACAGAAATGTTAACATTCTATTTTGACCTTTCAAATGACCTTCATATCATCCGTAAACACATCAGAGAGGCCAAATGATAAAATCCCAAAGAAATAGTGGTTTTGCCTAGCAGATTATGACACAGTGGCCATTTTTCATTTGCCAAAGATAGTGTTTAGCCAAAACCAGTTTGGCTCAGTGGATAGAGCGTCGGCCTGTGGACTGAAGGGTCCCAGGTTCGATTCCGGTCAAGGGCATGTACCTGGGTTGCAGGCACATCCCCAGTGGGAGATGTGCAGGAGGCAGCTGATCGATGTTTCTCTCTCATCAATGTTTCTAGCTCTCTATTTCTCTCCCTTCCTCTCTGTGAAAAATCAATAAAATATATTTTAAAAAAAGATAGTATTTAAATGGGCACAGCGATGACATGTTAGGTGATTTAGGTAAACACCAGCAGCAAAATGAAAGCTGCATTTGAAATGGCACATCTAAAATACTATGTCCTTGTAGTTATTCTGCTCTATACCAATATGCTTCTACAAAGTGCCACTAATTAAGATATGTCGTTAGAAACACTGTTGGTATTTATACAGTTAAAATAAGAAAGTGACATTCAACCAAACTATCCTGGGAACTTTTTATCCTAATATATATTTGGATTCTTGTTCTTATTTATGAAGATAGTATACTGTTCTGTTTTGTCGTGCTTTAAATAAGTATTATTTCATAAGAGATGTCCATTTAAAAAATGTTTAGCATTCCATAGAAAAATATTTACTTGATATTTTTATGCTGTGGTTTTTAGTACAGCTATAGTCACATCAATATGAAAAAGAGTGCAGTAAATTCAGATTGTCCCAAAGTCTTGCCCACATGACTATTGCTAACACATCTGCTTTATCCACGAGTCAGAGCAGACCCATGCTGCTATATTTTTAAACTAATGTGTCACATTTTGAACCAGTGTCTATACTTGTTATTTTAAATATAAAAAAGAAAACCTGGCTTCTCCAAATCAATTTAATTTCTGGACTCAATTATAAATTGGATACCATTGAACATACTTCCACTTCCTGTAAAAGCAAGTTCCCTAATAATACAAAAATAAAAATAAATAATAAGTAAGTATGTTTTGCTATATAATAATACTTTTATGAGATAATAGTTGAAAAACTAGATTTAGAATAGAAAATATGTATATTGGTTAAACAGAAAGTTTGATGTATAAGCTTGAAATATGTAAAAAATATACAAATCAAAGAAAATTTAAATCTAAAATTTTTGATGTTTACAATACAAAAACAAAGTTATTCTGGAAACTCTCAGCAATGATCATGACAGTGAAGATGACAGCAACCCCCACCTCAATGAGGGGTCTTTAGGAAGCAGCCAAATGAGAAGCATAATATATAGATGCTCATTTATATTAGTCAAGTTAACCTCCACTGAGTAAGGTTGAGTAATGTCTTTAAGAAATCATCACTCTGACAACTTTATTTACAATCCAGTCATGAACATTTTAAAGAATTTTTCACAACTAAAGATAAAACTCTTTGTTAAAGACAACTCAATAAAAAGGATACTCAAACCAGTACTTGTTGTCTAATTGCTTGATGATTAGGGGGGGGAAAAAGTTTCAGAATCTCCTTGGAAGTAGGATGGGACATACATTGATGATCCAGAGAATTGAATCAGTTTTAAGTCTAGAAACCTCACAGTCAAAAAAAAGTGTATTTATAGGATGACAGTGTCAAACATTATCATATCATTCATTATACATGATTCCATTATTTGGTTCTTTACCTTAGAGTTAGAGGAAATAAAGGGGAACTGGTAATTTGGACTTCTAATTGATCATTGATTTTAAAAGATTGAGTTTCTTTGGAAGAAACTGTACAATGATGAAATCCATGAGCTGCAGACAGACCCAGATTCAGGCTCAGCATGGGCAAACTGATGGGGATGTTTCTAAGCCTCACCTCATGGCTGCCCCGCGTGATGTGGGGCAGCAGAATGAACGTGTGGTTGCCAAGAACCGTGGGAGGTTGAAGAATGGTACTAGCCCAAGTTTTTTAATCTCTGTGAGGCTGCTAACTAAACTGGAATAACAATGCCCTGTGCCAGGGGAAGCAGGAGTCAAAGACTACCGGAGACGGGCCAGTTCTTCACTTGTAGAGCGAATGGCTTAAAAAACAAAACAAAAAAAAACTAGCAAGGCTCTGGCACTCCAGATGTGTGAAAAGCAAGAGAGCTCTGCTCTGGAAGGTGGCCCCGGGGCAGAATGAGACTCAGAGCAGGCAGGGAGAAATGGACCACTTTGTGAATGTCAGGATCTTAAGAATGTTAGCAGGGCCCTTGAATTTATCTTATTTTATTTTTAGGGCCCTTAATTTTTACATTTGCACCTACAAAAAGCTGCTGGGAGGTGGGGAATAGGATTCCCTTGCCTCTTCCAAAATTTCTTCTCTGCATCTGAAGGAAACCAGCCTGGATTCACTCCTTCTGGTTGACAGCCACTCAAAAAGGACCCCTCTAATAAAGAAGGTGGAAACCAGAGAGAGGTTATCATCAACACTTCTCAACATCATGATGATCTTGATAACAATCACATACACTCAGTGCAGCAATATGTTTCCAGCAAGAATAAACATACATCCTATGGTAAAGAAATGGCTTTCCAATTCCTCTATGCAGGTTTCGGTAGTACAGACAGATTTGAAATAAAAATAAGCTCTAGTTCTTAAGAATCAACATTTCAAAATTTTAGGAAGAAAAGTTTACAACATAATCCTATTTATAAGGAAGTCGTGTGCTATGCTACCCTTTAAAAGTATTTTGAATGTGATTAAAACTGCCTTTTCCTCCCTCTAGACTCTGACCTTGTTTCTGTTTTAATAGATTTTTAGAAAAACAAACCAACAAAAAACCAGAGGGGAAAAAAGTCTTACTGGAAGGGGTTGAAGAAAGAATGGCAAGTAAGAAAGTGGAGCAAACAAGAATAGGTTCATTTTTTGAGGAGTCTTGCTGTTAAGGAGAGAATATCAGGACAGTGGCCAAGGGAGAATAGAGGCTCAATAAATGAGCTTTGTTTTTGTTTTGTGTTTTAAAGATCAGTGACTTTAGGTTGTGTGTGGGCTAATCCTGTGGAGAGGGATAAACTGGTGATTCTGGAGAAGGGGGTAGTTAAAGGCATAGCCTTTGAGAAGAAAGGGGATGAGGTCCAGAGCCCAAGGGAGGAGCTGGTCTGAGGAGCAGGCACACTTTCTCTTTCATAACAGGACAGAGGGCTGAGTCAGCAGGTGCAGACACAGGCAAGCTTGCAAAACTGGTGGTGGAAACAAGAGATATTGTTCTCATCAGATTACATTTCTCTGTGAATGTTTTGAGATGTCATCATATAAATGTTAACAGGGAAGAGTTTATTAAAGATTTCAAGAGAAAAAAAATCTGAAAGTGAAATTACTAGAAAAGTGCAGTGATTTTCTGGAAGTGTTGAGTGTCCCTTCCAGATTTAACTTGAGCCCAGTTTGAGCACCTGTGTGCTTTTCTTTTGCCAAGTTTTGCTGCTCAGGTGTACTTAGAAAGTGAACAGAAAACAAATGTGTTTCATCACCACCGAGTTATGCCAGAAGGGTGTGATGTCTGGCCCCTGGAATCCAAAAGCAGCAGGGTAAAAGTGACTTTGTAAAGAAGCAAAGAGCCAGTACCGGACTGCTTGATGATTGTCTTTATTTTCTCTCTGCTCTCACATTATTTTCTAAAAATACTAGAAAGCTGGCTCAGATATAAAAAATAAACACGTTAGCACATGTGGCCTTGAACCTTATTCAAGTCAAACTTTGTCTCCAGTTATTTGAGCACCGACTTTGAATATCAAGACAAATAGCCTATATACTTGGGTTAAAGCACATAGAACACATATCAAATAGATTGATTGAAGAACGCATTTATAAATAGAACTGTTTAAACAATCAAAAATGGAGGAGGAAGCTAGAAGAATGCCAAAAAAAAGTTAATACTAAAGTAATTAGAGTCACCTCAATAAAGGGGGAGGAGAAGGAGACAAAGGCTACGTTTAAATAATGACAAAACAGTGGATAAGTGACACATCCAGTCAATCAGCAGCATGTTTTGTCTACAGGGAACCTAGCAACTGACTTGACTGATTTCTTTTTTCACTGATCTGGCTGAATGAAGTGGTTGTTTTAGAAGCATGTTGACATACACATAATGAAAGAGGCAGAGAAGAAAAATAAAGGATGCATTTGGAGAAGAAAAAATATCCCTGGACTTCTAAGTGGTGGGTGATTAGATTAAAGGGGGCTGGAAATAGAAAAGAGAGCAGATTTGGGGGGAATGAATGTAGTTGCGTAAATTTGAATTTTAAATATAAGAAATAGGAACTAATTTTCCAAAATTATTGGAGGCTTGCGACACAATGGAAATATTTTAAAACTAAAATGATAAGGATTATAAAGGTTCAGCTCTTTGTCTCTTTTATTGAATCCCATTACATTTATTACTAGCATTTCACTAAAGTTTAAATTATCATTACAAAGTTGTAATTCCATTTACTATTACACTGGTGTTCACTTGTACACCCTTTCTACTTTCAAATGCAGATGTTTGAGCTACTTTCTCTAATACTCACTATATGACTACGATAACACAGACATCACAAGCAATTTCCATATATTTTTCTCTTTTGTCAGATGAATATATGGGGAGACATCCTAAAAACTAGCAGGAGATTTAAAAAAAAAAAAAAACTCACGAACTTTCCAATGATAAGATTGCCACTGAGAAAGCAATTTCTACTTAGGAAGTGACACAGTCATATTACCCATTTTTTAATGTCATGTGAATAGTAAGAAGGAGAATTAGAAAAATGCTCAACACAGTATAATAGTTGAAAAGAAATACTCCCCTCTGACATTACCATTTACATATAAATGAGGTGTACATACACACAAACACACACACACTATTTTGTTCCTCCTATAAATTCTAACATATGAGACCAGAAACTCTTCATGAGTATGAGGTGAAGATTTAGTGAAAATACAAAAAGGAATATAACATATCACTAATTAACCCTACAATACAAATAAGGCCAACACTATGTTGAGCCTTTGCTGCTACTTCTGGTTTATCTTCCTCAATTTTTTTTTTTTTTGGGGGGGGGGTCCTAAATTCTGTTCAAGTGGCTTATTTTCAATCATTTTTACGGCTTCATTGAAGAACTAAAAGGAAATAATTGGACAAAAAGTGTCCAACACATTCAATCCCAAAATAATGTTCCAGTGATCCCTCCCGGGCCTCTGCCTCCTGAAACCCACTCTGCAAGGTTCTGAGTCACTGCCTGCCTGGGCCCGGAGCCTGTCTCCTTCAGAGCTGCCTCTGTCCCGCTCTGTAAGCAGTATCCCTGCACTTCCAGGCCTATTGGAAGAGAGACAGCCTCTTGCCACTTAATAGCTCTATGATTTTGGAAAAGTTGTCTACAATTTCTGTGTGAATTCAGACAGATGATTAATGGTTAAGTGAGTCAGCCTTTGGAAAAGCATCCAGCACTTGCCTGACTTTCCTTACTGTTTTTACTCTGCATCATTTAGATCATGACAGATCTCAAAACCCATTTTATAAAA
>NW_006383010.1:6099001-6119128 GCF_000327345.1 Myotis davidii | reverse complement strand
CAGAAAAAAAATTCAAGTTTGTTAATAAGAAAGCCCTAAGTATTTCATCTAAAAATACATTCATGTTTAGTCACAGAAACTGACGTACAACTCTATCTTGATCCCAAAAGTATACTTACATTTTTTTACTAAAATACCTCTATTCAAATTTTTCAGTTCTTTTTATAATTTTCAGGTAGGCAAATGTACTTATTATTAAAAGATGTAATAGAGATTATTACTTTGAGTTCAATACATTGTGCACAATCATGTCTAGATCATTTACTCCTCAAACTTTGAATCCTAATAAATATTGTAGTTTCATATTTGAAAGTTTCTTGAATTCCTAGTCTTATACAAAAATAAGACTCTTCACTAACTCTTATACAATAAATGAGTGACTGGAGAATCATTTCTACTTTCTTAATCAGATACTTAACTAAAAGTTTTTACCAAATATAACATAAGTGACATGAATTCTTATACTTAAGCATCAGATAAAATATTTTATTCAATGTCATCACTTTTACTTTTATTTTTCATTATAAATAACAAAGAAAATATATCATTTTAAGAAGGAAAAATAAAAAATCATCATAATTTTTCCCTTATATTATCAGAAGTTTTAAGGAATTTTTGAGTGCTAATTTTTTTCAAGAGATTGATTTTTTTTTTTTAACCTCACCTGAGGATATTTTTCCATTGATTTTTTTTTTTTAGAGAGAGTAGAAAAAAAGGGAAAGACAGAGAGAAATATCAAAGTGAGAAAAACACATCAATTGGTTGCCTACTGCACATACCCCAACAAGGGCCCGAGCCGGGAAGGAGCCTGTAACTAAGGTATGCGCTTTTGACCAGAATCAAACCCAGGACCCTTTGGTGCGCAGTCTGAAGCTCTATCGACAGCCAAACTAGCTAGGGCTCAAGAGATTGATTTTTAAAAGCCATAGAAATGTTTCCTTCTCTGTTCATTTGCTAGATCTCATTTTAAATTCTGTTTTCTGAAGTAATTGTAACATCTGTCATACATCACTGACCTCCATCTGAGGAAAACAAAGAATGTTCCAAGTTGGTTTTGAGAGTAGTGTGGAAATAAGTTATTTAGACAGAGTAAGAGGTGTTAAATAGGAAAAAGAAAAAATCTTGTAAGAGAAATATTGCCTGTGTATGGTGGTATTGGGGCAGAGAAACCAAACAAAAAAATTTAAAAAACCAAAACAACTCTTTACAGAAAAAAAAAAAACAGCTTCAAGATCCATCCTGATACTAATTTAAAAAGTAAAACTTAATTGAATGACTGAATGAAATTATTACCTTATTGTTCAGGTGAAAATGTTCAAATTTAAATGAACTTTTTCACATTTCTCTCCTTTAGGCAAGAGACAAATATGAAGATGCTTTGGCCACACTCTTCTAGTAACTAAGTTTAGATGCTCAGGAATGGGATATTATAAACAAAAAATTTTCCAAAATTGCAACAACCAAATAGAATTTGGACCACATACATTTGTACAAGGTCTACTAAACAGTGACAGAAATTCCTGCTACCCTCTACTTCCCAACACTCCAAAAGGACAAAAGACTAGAGATATTTGAGGAGATTTCCAGAGCCACATACACAGGTAATTGAGTTACAATAGAAACAATCATCTAACTCAAGGATTCTCAATCTTTTTCATATCATGGCACACAAAAACCAATTACAAAATTCTGCCATACACAAAAATATATTTTTTTGCCAATCTGAGATAAAAGTAGGCATATTTTATTGATTTATAGAAAAAATGATAACAGTAATTACCTACCTTTTTTTGCTCCAAAGTGATTTTTTTAAAAATCAGGTGCCTATAAGAGCAGTCAAAAGGGGTGTGGTTTCTGGGGGAAGGGCGAGTTGAGCAAAAAAGGAAAAAAAGAAAAAAAACTCATGGACATGGACAATAGTGTGGTGATTGCCATGGGGAGGTGGAATGGGGAACAGTGGTGGAAAGTATAGGGAGGGATAAATGGTGATGGACAGAGACTTGACTTGGAGTAGTGAACACACAATACAGTGTGCAGATGATGTGTTGTAGAATTGAGCACCTATAACCTGTATAGTTTTGTTAACCAGTGTCACCTCAATAAATTCAATAAAAAGTAAAAAAAACAAAAAAATCAGGTGCCTAAACTTGTACATAAGGTTTTCTAGTACCAAGAATTAACCAATCAGATGCAACCTTATTATGCTATGTGACCAATAAGATACAACTCTCTTATATGACCTATGTATTTATGGCTTAAGACAGGACATTTATACCAGATGTCTGTTGTCATTATTTTTATCTGCCATCTAAGGGAAAAGAGGTCAGTGCCCCTGACTAAATAGTCAGATATTGCATGTTTTAAAAATTCTTGCAGTGGTTCTTGAAAATCACTGATCTAACTTCCGAGTTGAGCATCCATTTATGCAACATAGTTGCTGGTCTAAATCTGTCCATTTGCAGTCTATGGTCTTCATTTCTTTGGGTGGCAGCAAATACGTGCCTCAGGATGATCCAGTGGATAATATAGAAGGAAACTGAGATTTTTGCTGTCTGTTTGGTATTCCACCAAAAAAATCCTAGCAAGAGTTTGGGGATAAACAGCCAGAAGTGAAATGACCTGAGAAACTGTTTAGAAGAGGCCAAGCCAGAAAATAATCTCCCTCATCTGTGACTGATAAAATGAAGAATTTCTCAAAGGTACTTCCAAAGAATCAACTCATGAGACACTTAAAAGACCATCATTTAAAGCAGCGGTTCTCAACCTGTGGGTTGCCAACCTGTGGGTCGCGACTCTTTTGGGGGTCAAACAACCCTTTCACAGGGGTCGCCTAAGACCATCAGAAAACACATATATAATTACATATTGGTTTTGTGATTAACCACTACGCTTTAATTATGTTCAATTTGTAACAATGACAATACATCCTGCACATCACATATTTACATTACGATTCATAACAGTAGCAAAATTACAGTTGTGAAGTAGCAACGAAAATAATTTTATGGTTGGGGGTCACCACAACATGAGGAACTGTATTAAAGGGTCGCGGCATCAGGAAGGTTGAGAACCACTGATTTAGAGGCTTGCCATAATGACTGCTTAGAAGGAGGGGCAGGAAAATCAACAAAGAGGAGAATGTGAGCTTTTTCTCTAAAGCAACCCTCTCTGTGCCTGGTTAAAAATGGATCCAGAAGAAGAGGATGAGGGAAAGAACAGCCCCCACTGCTACCTCCACTGGTCACTGGCCACTGGCCCAGGATCAAGTTTGAATTTAGGGAGAAAAAAACTATGAATTTGACATTTTAAACTGGATTAAATTGGACTGCATTTACTATTTTCTTCTTAAAAATGACAAGACAGCTCTGAGACCTACTCAAGATGTCACTGAGAAAACGGGGAAAGGAGATTTGTGCCTCCATGGTCAAAGGTAAAGACTGGTGGGGGGAAAAATACTGCTTCATGTTTGCATCCTCAAATTTAGACTGTTCAATAGAATGGTTAGTTCAGTTGAGTATGAGTCTTCAAATTTAATTTTACTTCAAAAAAAAGTGTTCTTTTAAATTCAAGTTTACATAATGGACTATTGACTAAGGCTTGTTTGTTTCTCTTAAAATATGTAATAAGAGAAGCCCTAATAATGAAAACCAGTAAAATAAAAACTCAAGTCTTGATTCTATTTGTATTTCACATTACTCCACATGAAACTCACCCCTCAGTCATTGACCTTCTCCAACTGTTTTTTTTAATAATAGTTCACTGCTCTCTAAAACTCCATAGCATTTTATTGTAGTTAATGTTTTCATTGTAATGCAGTCACTTTATTAAAATGTTCTTACATAAAATAGAAACAGGTATAATCTATATATATAAAAGCCTAAGCAACTGTTCGACCGGTAGCTATGACATGCACTGACCACCAGGGGGCAGACTCTCGATGCAGGAGCAGAAACCACAGGCATGGAAACATGGAACAGACAGATGAATCTCAGAGGGAATGTGGGGGGGGGGGGCAAGAGATTAACCAAAGATCTTATATGCATAATAGAGGTCCAGTGAACAGATTCGTGCCAGTAGGGTCTCTCGGCCTGGCCTGTGCCCTCTCACAATCTGGGACCCCTCAGGGGGTGTCGGAGAGCTAGTTTTGGCCCAATCCCCGCAGGCCAGGCCAAGGGACCCCACCGGTGCACAAATCTGTGCACCAGGCCTCTAGTACATGTATGTTATTTGAAGGGGGAAAAAACTTTAAATTTTTGTGTATTTTTGAGGGTTCATAAAGGAAATTATACTAGTTTAGGAAGAAGAAAAGAAATGATTAATATTTAGTGCATTATTTAATATAAAATTGTATTAATAGGTAATTACTGAAAATGTCACAAATTTACATTTTTTACTTTGAAAAACTAGTTGAAATCAAATGGAACAGTATTTTCAGTCCTGTCAAATTAGCCTGGTATATTGAGCCTATATCCCCGCAGCTCTTCCAGGGTGGCCTGCCAAGGCTCTTTGCTCATCATTAGACTTTTTATTAAATCCAAAGTACATAATATTGGAAGAATAATTGAATACAAAATAAAGTGGACAATGGTTAAAAATGAAGAAATTAGTATAATAAAATATTTGGCATGATTTAGATATTTAAAATTCAATCCAAGGAAAAGTGGTTTTTTATAGGAATGACTTTTTAAAATGTTTTTAGTGGCAGAAATATAATTGGAAAATTTAAATATCAACAGCAAAAAGATAGAAATTATTGTTCCTACTAAAAATATTAGTGAGCTGCAACTGGTAAAAATTAAAACTGTATATACACTATAGATAAAAATCACCAAGACATTCAATATACTTAATAAAATTAGTTCCAGAAAAAACATTTGCCATGCAATTTATTAATATTTATATAATCCCAATTGACATTTATATTCCTTAACATGAAGTAAAAAAAAGTATCCTCAATCCTCTGAGTCAAATGACAGAGTGGAAATGTCCTATATTGGTCTGTTATACTTTATGAAAATCAAGAACATGTAAAGAAACATGATTTAAAAATATAGGTCCTAATTTTTCATTGGTATTTTTGACATGTAGAATGTCAGAATTTTCCCATAAAAAAAGGAGGAACATTTGCTAACTTTTATTCATTCAGCCAACAAATATTTATTGAGTGCCTACTATATGCCAGTCAATATTTGAGGGGCCTGAAGTACCAGTGGTAGTGGGGAAACAGACAAATATCTCTTCCCTCAAAGAACTTAAATCCGATGGAAGGAATCTGACAATAAACAATATAACTAAAAAAATAGGTAAATTATATACTGTAGTATGAAAATAGGTGCTGAGGATGGGCATGGGAGTCAGAAGTATGGCAAGTGGGAGGAGGCAGGTTATACTATTTAACAGTATGGCAAAAGTAGGCCTTAGAAATAGGCATGATTCAAAGGGGTCAAAGGAGTGAGTGAAGAAGATATCTGGGGGAAAGAGGATTCTAGGCAGAAGGAACAGCAAGGCCAAAGTCCTGATGCAGGAGAAGGATTAATTTGTTAAAGGAAGATGGTCAGTAGTGTTGAAGCAGAGTACGCAGGAAGGGGGTTAAGAGATGAATTGATATAGCTAAGGGCTTAGTAGGCTATTGTAAGGACTTTTTATTGAAAGGTGGAGCCATTTGACAATTTTGAGCAGAGGAATGGTATGATATGACGTTAATGTTAAAAGATTCACTCTTATAACTACTGTAGTGATAATAGTAGAAGGGCAAGAATACAAGCAAGGAAACCTGCTTAAAGGTGATGGCAGTAATCCAGCTAAGAGGTGAGTTGGACCAGGAGGGAAACAGGGAAAGTGATGAGAAGTCACTAGATCATATTTAGAATGTAGAGCTAAAATTATCTACTGGTATATTTGACCTGCAACTGGAAGGATTGAGCCACCACTTACCAAGAAAGGAAAGCCTGTGAGTGGAGCAGGATTTGGGGGAAGATCAGGAGCTTGGTGCTAGGTTTGAAATGCCTGTAAACATCCAGTGAGGATTATAATGGGTAGTTAAGTATAAAAATACACAGTTTGGCACAGAAACCAGACTGGAGATAAACACTGGGTTGTACCAGCATGTAAATGGTGTTTGAAACCAAGGGACTGGCCAGGCCAGAGTGACTCAGTGGTTGAGCACCAATCTATGAACGAGGAGGTCATGGTTTGATTCCCGATCAGGACACGTGCCCTGGTTGCACACTCCATCCCAGTAGGGGGCATGCAGGGGGCAGCTGATCAATGATTCTCTCTCATCATTGATGATTCTCTCTCTCTCTCCCTTCTGCTCTGAAATCAATTATACACACACACACCAAGTGACTGGATGAGTGTACAAAGATAATGAATGAAAACAGAGAAAAGGTCAAAAGGACTGAGACTAGAGACTGCAAAATGCAGAGGTCAGTGAGGAGAGGAATCAGCAAAAAACAATGAGAAAAAACCAATGATGATGAAGGGAAATTACTAAAATTATCTGACATCCTTAACCACACACTTGGGAAAGTATTAAATCTTATAAAATAATTAATTTAAATGCCCAAAGTCTGTGTTTAAAAGTAATGAGTTTAACATAGAAAACTTATGAATAGGAAATACAATTTTCTTCTTTTGGATGCTATTCTAAGGCAAATAAGAACTAATTTGCCAGGTAACTTTTTTTCAGTTAAATTCAAAAACAGCATGTGTCTGTTTTATATGATTTTTGTCTATTGCTGTTACCAATAGCCTGAATAATTGGGGCAATTTCCAGTGAGTTAAAATGTTTAGACTTTATTATAAAAGCTAGGAGGGAAAAAAACTAATATACGCTTTCAAGAAAGAAAAATAAGTTTTTCAAGCAACTGTGACTAAAAACCATGAATCCTAAGGGAATAAAATAATAGAATACTGAAAGAGCCAATATAAAACAAAACAAAACAAAAACCAGGAACTCAAATCAAGAGGACACAGAGTCTGGACTAAAAATTCTGGAACAACATTTATTAAGCACGTGAAATAACTGGTAAATAATGTAATAGGCAACAAAACCTCCACTTTATGAAATTTGTTATATATTCTCTATTTTATAAATAAATTAATTGAAAGAATAGTCAGATTTAATAGCTTTTAGAGGATCCACAGTTGAAATGACATATTCAGGATTTAAATTCAAAGCACCCAAATTCTAATTCTGAGGCCCATGTTTTTAACTGTTTTGCCACTCTGCCTCAGTTTAACCTTGAAAGAAATCTTTTAAAGTACTTGCTAAAAGCCAACATTCTGAATTTAGAAAATTCTGCCTTCTCATTGTATGTATGCTTACCTCCTGAGCACTACAGAAATGTGTTGACCACTTCATTTGAATCAAAATCAAATAAAAATATGGTGTGCCTTCATAGACTTCCATTTTTAATCAAAGACTTAGAGGAATTTAATTTTTATGTACTGATTTTAGAGAGAGGGAATGAGAAAAACACCAGTTTGTTGTTCCATGTATTTATGCATTCATTGGTTGATTCTTGTCTGTGCCCTGATTGGGGACCAAACCCACAACCTTGGCACATCCGAGTGCGGCTCTAGCTAACCTAGCCACCCTGCGTGGGCAGAAGAATTTAATTTTTAAACTCTTTGTAGTTTTCTCCACAGAAATATCAAGCCAAAAACAACAGTTCCTTATATTCGATGTTCAATTCTGTGTTTCCATATAAAAGACCAGAGAACAAGTTCCTGTACAGAGTAAAATTCAGGGACTTGGTACATTGAGTTTATAGATCAACCCAGTGTTCTTAGTATTACAGCCCAATACATAGGAGTAGCACTTGTTCCTTCAGCAGATCAGATCTGACCAACACCTCCCTAGCTGCAGTATTACTAGTAATGTCCCTGAATTAGAAAAATGTATGTTATGGTTTCTCTCAGTTTGCAGTCTCATAGTTTAGATGTAGATGATAGATAGAGGAAGAGAGCAATATGGAAAGAGGGAGGAAGGAAGGAAGGAAGGAAGGGAGGGAGGAAAAAGAGAGAGAGAGAGAAACAGAGAAAGCCACTTTAAGGATACTATTTATTTGTTTGTTATTTTTCATTAGGGGAAAAAATGACTCCCACAAATTACAACTAGGTGTTTTATTTACAACTGTGATAATGCACTCAATTCTATTTCCCACCACAGTAAGTTTTAGTAGACCCAAATAATAAATTCATTTATTTCATGATCTTACAGATGCTCTCTTGTCGATTAAAGATTTTATGTGTGCATGTATATAGATTTATATATGTGTATATATAAAGATTGTCACTATGTAGACTGTCTAGAAATCTATCTAATGAATATAACATTGTTCCTATGGAAAAATGCATTTGAAGTCTCAAGCCACCAATTTACAAAGGATCATTTGGACCACAATCAGTTCTTAAATTGGGTAATGCCTATATTACCAGATTATGCAGAAATATGCTCCTGATAAAAAAGATGAATCATGTGGCTGAGAAATGGGCTGGGAAGTGAGTACAAATTTTCTCTGACCTTTGGGTCCCTGCCTCTTCTGCTCTGTTGGTGAACCCTTGTTTTTCTGCAAAATAAAAGCTCATTACTCCCTAAGGTCTCATTTCCCTTTTGAAATCTGGCAAGCTAAAAAAAAAAAAAAAAAGTAAATAAATTTTACAAACTCTCCAAATTTTACCACAAACTGAGTTGATAAGAAAGGCTTTTAAAAGTTAGGTAGAAAGCTTTAATATCTCCTCCAATGCAAATAAAGTTGAATACCTTGCTTTAAAACTTTACTGCATGCAAATAATCTAGGGATCTTGTGAAAATCAGTTTCTAATTCAAAAGATCCAGTATAGTATCTCAATTATTTTTCAATTGTCAATTTTTTTTTGGCATTTTTAACAAACTCCCAAATACTGCTGATGATGTTCGTCTTTGGACACTACTTTGCATAACCATGGTTTATTTCACAAGAGGATTTTTCTGACTTAAACTATCGATCTAGAAGATATCAATCAATGTTTGTTTGTTTTAATTTAGTAAAAATACCCCACCTAACATTAAACAAACAGAGAATTCATACACACAACTGTAGCTAAATCATTATAGTCTTTTAATGACAAAAATGTCCTTGGATATTCATGTAATGATATTCCCCAGACCACCACAACTTGATGATGTATGTACATTTCTAACCTGCTTGCTCAGAATTTTTTTTTTCTTAAAGAAAAATCCCTGCCTTTTTATACCTTCTGAACTTATATGTAACTTATCAAAGAGAAGACACCATTCTTTATTCTTGAAGAAGATGGCATGAGAAAGGTGTTGGGAAAGAAAGCTGCTGATTATATCTCAAGGCCTATGTGAAAAATAAATGTTTATTCTACAAACACATCAACTTGAAAACCCACAGTTCTCATATGACCCCACAGGCTTTTATTGATACCTGGTCAATTTTTTATTGCTACTGAATAAAGTCTATTTGACCTCTGACCCTAGCAAGGCTCTTGGTGGTCATCAGAACCTAAATTCTCTTATATGTCAGTAAATGATGTTGTGGTCATTATTTGGTAGAAACAGACAGCTAAATGGTTGGGAGAGATGGATGTGGTAGAGACCCTTAATGTGATTTGATTAGAGTCCATATAATTGGTTTTATTAACCAAGTTAAGCAAATAAAGACAGTCTTGAATCTTTATTAGCATGTAAGTTTTAACTCCCCCTTTGATGATACCTTCTAATTCTTGAATTCAAATGAATGCCAATTGATTATAAATACCTGTATATTATTTGTGTACTCTTGTTTCCATTAATTTTTTGTGGGATCCTTATTTTTCCCATTTTGGGGCCAGATTAACAATGTCTTATTTCAGATGTGACTAAATAGGCCACATAGGGACCAAGTTGTTAACTTTGAAAGTACACATATTTTACCTCAGGTCATCTCTACCATTATAATCCATAAGTTAAGCCTTGAAATAATAATACCTCACATGTATATTGTGTTTATACTTCCCCAAATAAGCTCTTCATCCATTACCTTATTTAACATCTACATTTACTGTAGATGCATAAAAACTAGAAAAGCTTGTGTGTGTTTTTCTCTCACACTAATGGCATTTTACCCACCCATTAGTGAAACATCAGCCAAATCAGTTTGAACTTATCCTCTGTTACCAAAATACCAAAGATCCTGTTTCTCTCCAGTTTTATTTACACAGTAAAGACAGGAACCAAAGGTTAAAAGGAGGTCAGTTATTACTGATCTATTCTCACATTATTAACATTGATATCCACCTATCTGTTTTTGTTTTTTCATTGGAGAGTCACTGTCATAGACCAATAGTAAATAAAACGATAATGAGTTGGGAGTATAAAAAAAATAGAAGAACTGCCTAACACCCCAGGCAGTCAGTGGCCCCACCATTGTTACCCACTTGTTTCTAGTTGTTTTCCTGAGAACCTTCAGTTTCCGGTGCAGAAAAAGGCACGTTAATGCCAATTGCTAATTTTTTAAAAATATTTTTGTATTGATTTCAGAGAGGAAGGGAGAAAGAGAGAAAGGTAAAAACATCAATTATGAGAGAGAATCATTGATTGGCTGCCTCTTCCATGATGCCCCTTATTGTGGATTGAGCCTGCAACCCGAGAATGTGCCCTGATGGGGAACCAAACTGAACTGGTTCATAGTTCAACACTCAACCACTGAGCTACACTGGTTGGGCCAGCCAATTGCTAATTTTTAATATTATCACTTAGAAGAACTGAAAACATAAAATAATTCACTGGGTCCTGTTTTCTAACTTGTCATCTTAAATTACATTTCCTATTTGAAATGTTATTCTTTAACATTTCATCTGCTTGATTTGCCTAAAAGAGATTTACTATCTCTTTTCCAAAATTGGCCCTCCGGAGTAAATTTTCCTTAATAGGTCATATTGTGACAATCTGTTTCATATTCTACCATATTTTATGTGTTTCATTCTCTATCCTTTAGATTCAGTATCAAATTAATACATAGTAGAATCATCTAATGTCCTTATCTCTTTTGGTATAAAACAAAAAATATTATAAGCACTCTATTGGAGATGGAGTAAACTTTAGATTCTGAAACCAGGTCAAAGTAAAATTTTTTTAAATGGCCTCATATTGGTAAATCAATCTTCTTAAACACCTGGTAAAGCTCTTTAGATGACATTTTTACAGAATTTCTAAGACTGCAATAAATCTCAAAAACATTATACTGAGGGAAAGAAGCCAGAACAAAGGAGGACACACTGTATGATTCCATTTTTATGAAGTCCAAGAATGGCCAAAACTAATCTATGAAATAGAAATTAGAATTATTTTTGCCATTAGTGAGGAGGGGCAAAGAATGAAAAGGGACATTAGAAACATTCTAAGGTGATAAAATGCTCTGTACATCCATTGGTATGTGGGTTACATGAGTATATACTTTAACAAAATGCATGGAACTCTACATTTAAGATCTGTGCATTTTACTGTGTAATTATACCTTATTTTTTTTAATGAAGTTAAAAATTTAGGATGGCAAAGAGGAGCTTCTTGCACCTGGTGATTTTTTCTCCAAACGTGGTAAAATTGGCAGCTGTAGGGGTGTCGGGAATGCTAGAAAACCTAGGGAGCCTATAACCCAGTGTTTCTTAAATTGGCTGCACATTGAAATCACCTGGGGAGTTTTAAAGAGCATCGGTGTCTGGGTCTCACCCCAAGAGATTCTGATTTAATTGGTTTTGGGGGTGGCCTAGGCATCAGGATTTTTAAAAGCCCCCCAGGTGATTCTAACGTGCAGTCAAGATTGAGAATCTCTACTAAAACTGTTCTGGAAGCATGCCACACTGCCTCTTGCTTTGGGTAAACATTTCCAAACAGATGACGCTATTCTTTGTCATTATGAAGCCTTATATAAACCATGTCAATTGGCATATTCCTGTTCATCATATCTCCACACCATTGTGATTCCAATGCATACATAAAACGAGAATAAGGAAAAACAATAACAAAAAAGAGGTAGCTCTTGACTTCCTAATATCAATAAACTCGATCTCCTGGTCTATATTTTGCCCCTGACATCCTCCCATTGGATCCTAAATGTTTCCATTTATAAGACTTCTAGGACTTGTAATATGTCTCTTCCACCACCTTGATACTGTAAAAAACAAAAAGTAAGGGTCATGCATTTCTTTTCTACCACTATATACACAGCACCTGATATATTACAGAGGCTCAATACGTAAATGTTGAGTGATAGAATAACCTCCATCTCACTTGGCACTAAGTTGTTCAGAGAAATGTTGAGTGTTCTTCTCATCTCCTACTCATGATACAGGAGAAAAGAAAGACATGCCAACCTTTTCTCCCTTTCATTCGGGTTCGTGTTGAAGAAGCAAGAATGCCGTGGGAGAAATCTGTTTCTACATCTGTGCAAGACTCTATGCTGTCTTAGGCATATGACAACTGACAACATGACAAGTCATGGTGAAGTGGAAAACAGCAGTGGGGTCTGTGCAAAGGAGAAAATGGGGAAAGAGGATTGTTTGGATTGCTGTTAATCATGGTTTACTATGGGGTTGCTATTGACAGGTAGGTGTGCAGGCCATCTGAGATTTCATAAATTGCCTAACACGAATGCAGTGCATCAACGTTTCATGGGGAAAGCAGTTAGAGCAGGCAGCATAATTTAACACCAGCAAATAGAAATGTCTAGCACAATTCAATACTCCTTCACCTTCACTTCATTAGGCAGCTGTCCTGTCACTCATTGCTCTTTCTCTTTTATTGGTGTGATATGATTAGTAATAACTAAAGAATGAGAGTGTATACTGCATCATGGATCTACTTCCAATCATGCAGACTAGAACAAATCCACTGCAACACTGTGAATAGAATGCTCCAGGAGTCAACCCAGGGGTACATTTCCTGGGGCCAGAAATGGGGATGTATGTGGCTTTCGGCTCTTTCCCACAATGCACATTGTGGATGCTCTGGCACCAGTAATCATGACTGCTGGATGAAATGCATGGCTTAGCACAACCCACCACTCTCATATCCTCTTCAACTAAAATGGCAAAGATGGCAGAGAAACTGAATTTTCATTTCAGACCACACCAAAACTTTTCTTTCACTCAGATTAATGTCTTCATTACAGATGATTAACTCCAGCTACCCATGTTATTTATTATTGATGATGATTTCAGTTTGCTTCTTAGCAAGTTCACATATTGTTAATTCTTAGAAATAACAATATGGACTCAAGTGCTGATTCTCTCTAAAACTAGAAATTTAGGCTGTGGTGACATATGTGTTTCTTTTTTTTTGGTACGTGTTTTGTTTTTAGAACAATTTTAAAGTTATGAACCATTTCAGAAGCATTACATATGTTCCACTGGATATAGTACAAAGAAAATCATCTCCATTTTTCTAATATAGAGAACATACCATGGCCTGGGTCTCTCCCAAGAAAAAGAAAGGTAAAATAATTTATAAGTCAAGAAGGACCCATAGGAGTGAAGAAGGCATTCAGTGTCTGTTTATAAGACTTCTATTGAAATATCCATGATATAATGGTTAGAATAACATGAAAATGGGGACCACGTTTCTCTACACATAAGAGTAAGATTTTTGCTTTAAATCCATCATCACATAAAACATAATGAAATTTTAAGCAATAATAACACCTTAGTAAGTGGCATTATTATTGTTATTGAGAAACAGATTGAAGCAGTTAGGAGACTGTTGGCTGACCTGAGACATAAAATGTAAACTTGGAGGCAGTGACCAACTTTAATTTAATATGACTAAACCATTTTAATAGAAAGTGAATACTTCTGTGCCAGATTCTAACCTGAATAGTTAGGCTGGTGGTATCATTTATTGCTGCATAACAAATTACCCTAAAACTTAACAGTTTGAAAATAAGAAACGTGTATTCACTCAGTTTCTGTGTATCAGAAATCTGGGAGCGGCTTACCTGGGTGTCTTTGGCTCAGGGTCTCTTATACTTACGAGGTTGCAGGTTTGCAGGGGCTGTAGTCATCTGAAGGTTTGACAGAGACTGAGGGGCCCATTTCCAAGGTGGTTCTCTTACATACCTTTCAAGATAGTGCTGGTTGCTAGTGGGAGGCCTCGGTTCCTCGCCGGATAAATGTCTCCATGGGGCTTCTTCAGTATCCTCGTGGCATGGTGGCTGGCTCTCCTCAGAGCAAGTGATCTGAAAGGAGCAAAGCAGAAGCCACAGTCCTTTAAAAAAAATTATTGATCTCAGAGAGGAAGGGAGAAGGAGAAAGAGAGAGAAACATCAATGATGAGAGAGAATCATTGATCGGCTGCCTCCTACACACTGGGGATCAAGCCTGCAACCTGGGCATGTGCCCTGACCAGGAATCAAACCGTGACTTCCTGGTTAATAGGTAGATACTCAACCACTGAACCACTCTGGCCTGGTCACAGTGTCCTTTATAAACAACCCCAAAATCACAAATCTCTTAAGTCTTCCATATCCTTTTGGCTATATAGGTCAGCCACAATTCACGTAGGATGAGACAATGCATGGGTGTGACTAGCAGGAAGCATTCAGAATCACTGGGGCCATTTGAAGGCTGGCTACTATACCAGCAGACATATGTAAAGAAGGGATGCCTTAAGCAGTAATAATGAATAAGTGAATAACCCAGAGAGGACAGCAGAGTATCAGAACTTTCTGCCTAATACTCTACAACAGCTCAAGGCTTCCCTTATTCACCGCAACATGTGAGGTCTCATCTTCTTGAACAGATGACTGGTAGAGACAGAGGAATGTTTTCTATAGACTGGGCATTATTCAAGTTTCCCAGTAAAGAATGAGTTACTAGGAATGTCCTTGAGGGCAAGTGAGGACTATTTATGCTGGGTTCCCTAAAATTACTTCTAAGATTGGCTTCCTGCAATAGACTTCAACAGTGACCCAAGTCACTGAGAGATTTATTTTAAAAACTAAAGAAGCACAATAGGCTTACAGTAGAAGCACTGCTTTTCTGTAAGTCATTATGGGAAGCTTTTTAGCTACCACTATCACCGTAGTATCCTCAAATACTACTACCACTACCTGTTCAAACCCTACTATGTTCATTTTAAACTTGGCCTCAAGTGCTATTTCACTGCTACCTTCTCAGCAGAGTCTGTATGGTTACCCCTGTGTCAACTAATGTACCACCTGCTGAGAAGTTATTGAATCTGATACCAGACAGGGGTATTTCCTCTCTTCACACTGACCTCTGAGTTCCCCAACACCTAGACTCATACAAAGATGTCCTGACTACCACCATGACCCCTAAAAAAAGACCCAACAACAACAAAAACACAATTTATGAAAAAGGAGCCAGCTAACCAGTCCTATTATAGATGTTTCACACGTTAAGCAATGTTGGATTCAACAAAATACAATTCTCTGAGATGAAGATAAAATGAACAGATTATTTCTGCGCACAATAAGCAAGACACAGAGGGCACACAATGATATCAATTAGAATCACAAATGCTGAGAAACCCAGCAGGGTCTCACTTCACAGATGAATTCTTTTCCCACTATTATTCAACCTTACGGATTCTTGAGCAAGGACAGAACTAACAAGAAAACTACAATTATGCCTCAAGAAGTTCTTTATTAAGGACATTTAATACTGTGTAGAAATAGGAAGAAACAAAAAGTATTGCTTCAGACAAATCTAAAAAAGATTAGATCAGTGTTAAGATAAAGAGTGCTAAATTTGGGCACTTGTTTTTCAAGCCTAACCTCTGAATCTGTTGAAGTTTGTTTATTAACAGGACAAACGAGTTACTAACCAGACATAGGAATGCATCCTGAGGAATTAAAAGTTCCTTTTAGTTGACGAAGTTTATTGTGAATTCAGTATCATCCACCCTTAATCCCAAAGGATTCCTCACACCTGGGCAATCACCCAAGTGCTATTTAGGTTCATGTCTCAATTTAGCTAAGTGATGTTATATATAATGAAAACTAGCAGCCCACCAAATAATTTTACTTTATAAACATATCTAACAAATGCAGGAAGGAATTTTCATTTTTTATGACCCAAAGTTTCCACTCAGTGTCTCAGACAAGGGTACTTCAACACGCACAAAAGCTGACTGGAGAAGGAAACTCTCATAAAAAGCCGTATAATATCAGAATACGTTTTTCCTTCTCGAGTAATGATATTCAGGTCATGTGCCTGCCAAAACCCATTCATTTTGGAAACATTTTCTCCTGCTGGTCTCTTAACATGCACCAAACAAAATAGAAGTTTGCTATAAATAGGATAACTCCAGCAGTATGATAAGTAACAATGACAAAGAAAGGGACTCCATGTTATATCATTGGTACTATGGTCTTAAACCAAACTCAGGCCAAACCAGCCTCATTTTCTAAAAACCCCATTTAAAAGAACATTGGGAAAAATTCCAACGACAAAGACAGTACATTTCCTAGGAGAACTGGCAAGTTTTTTAAAATCAGTGACATACATTTGCAGAACACACATGTGGTGTTATTCCTCTGAGACATGGCATTTCCTATAAGAGTTGAAAAATACAGGGGCTACTCTTGAGTGACTATCCTGCTAAAAGTTCCATTGTGATGGTTAGTTCAAAACAAAAGAATAATAGTCCCTATATGGAAAGGAGAGAGAGAGGAAGGAAAGGAAGGAAGAAGGAAAGGAAGGAAAGAGGGAAGAGGGAGGGGGTAGGGAGGGAGGAAAGGAGGGAGGAAGAGAGGAAGGGAGGAAGGGAGGGAGGGAGGAAGGGAGGAAGAGAGGAAGGGAGGAAGGGAGGAAGGGAGGAAGGGAGGAAGGGAGGGAGGGAGGAAGGGAGGAAGAGAGGAAGGGAGGGAGGGAGGAAGGGAGGAAGAGAGGAAGGGAGGGAGGGAGGAAGGGAGGAAGAGAGGAAGGGAGGGAGGGAGGAAGGGAGGAAGAGAGGAAGGGAGGGAGGGAGGAAGGGAGGAAGAGAGGAAGGGAGGGAGGGAGGAAGGGAGGAAGAGAGGAAGGGAGGGAGAGAGGAAGGGAGGAAGGAGTCTGATTCTCAGGAAAAGTACACAGCCATGTTCACTTGCTGAAACTTCCATGGAAATAATTTTCTTCTTTCAAGCACCATACAAGCTTGGAGAACTTTGCACATACCAAAGTCCCAGGAAAGTTGAAGGGATCTTTCTTTCTGGCAAAAACAAACAACAATAACAACAAACAAATGAAGGATGAACAGACTACCATTTTTTGTAGGCATCTTTGTTTTGAGGATTAACTGATACTGCATGTGTAAAATACATACTTTATAGATTGAGAACATAGCCAGAATTTAATAAATGATAGTTATATTACCCCTTAACATATTTAGTTTAAAATGACCTATATATTTAATTTTGGATAGCATGTGTAACACAGAGGTCCAAGAAAGCAAACTATAATCATGTAATGTGTCTATGGTAACTATGTGTTGAGGCATAACTTATTTTTAACACTGTTGATCTGAGTTTATAAATTCCTGTGTCTAATGAAATAGGTTGTTTCAATTCCAGAGCTTCTTGTTTCTTGTTTTTCTTGTTTTCACCCTCAAAAGCATTTATTAAGCCCTAACAACATGAGGGTGAAATGCTTTTGAGAGTGAAAACAGGAAAGAAAAAGCATACACAGTCGCAGGTTCACCGTGGAGGTTAAAATATACGTCTAACTTTAGCACACCTCACCAACTTTAAATATAAGTCTCAGGGAATATTCAATGAGAGTCTGGAGAAGCAACCATTTTGAAAGAATTTAAGAACAGAATAATCATTTTAATTGACAGTTTCTTTTATTACAGAAACTGGGTTTTTAAATAGAATATGCAAGGCACTGTCAAGATGGGCTGAGAATATCTTTGGCACTTGTCATGTAAAACAAAATAGCCTGAAAAAAAATCAAAGTTAGGTTTGGAACAAAAACATCATAATTCCAATAGAATGATCTTTTGATGTAAATCCTTTGATAGATCCTTCATCTGTTATTTAAAATCGATGGCTCATTCTAAATCAATTCTAAATCCATAAAATATACCAATCAAATATTTCTTATGACATGTCATACATTTGATTTATATGCGAAAGTATATTTCTTAACCTCAGAAAGCATCGGCCCGAATTTGAAGCTACAGTGAATTCAAGATTTAGCAGAGGAGCAAGTGTGAAATGGTAAGTTTAGTAAACTATCCTCCATAAATAAAAAGAATATTTTGGGGGGGAAAAACTGAGTCACAATGAAGTCTCAGGGAGAATGCTTAGAAAGGAAGAAGACATGATGGGCTTTTCATCCTGGTGAATTCCATCTGGAAAAGCCTGAAGAAAAGGAGGTTGACTTTGAAATTGACATGAGAGATTTGGGTTAGATACAAGAAAGAATTTCCTAGCAGTAAACATCATAAAACCATTGAATTGTGACAGTGGGTCACTACTGTATTCTTTTATACTTAATCAGAATTTAGAGATCAAATTATATATTAGTTTTGCTTTTAGTATTATTTTGCATGAAAAAGAATTAAGATGATCTAATTTACAACTATTTACAGAGAATTCACAACAAAGGAATATAAGAAAAGATTATGAAGTCATTTTCAGTCAGTAAACAAACAAAACATTTGTGGTGATCTTTCCTCTGACCCAGGCAAACCCTCCCTCCCTGGCCCTGAAGCATGCTGTACATGTCTGTGTCACTGCCCTTACTAGGTTACCTAATGATTCACTTAGTTATTTGCCTGGCTACTCAACTAGACCAAACTTATTACTGTATATAACTGTGTTTTGTCTTGTATCTCATTGCTGGTGATCTACTACAGATTTAATCATTATTGAGCTAAGAATGTAACTGTAAAAGGTATAAATGGGTAATGTGTCTATCAACCAAATATATATAGCAAGATGGAAAAAAATGTCATAATCCAATGAAAAATAAATAACTTTCTAAAAGATATCTCTGGGCTTTTATAATAAACTAGAGGCCTAGTGCAATCTGCGATCCCTCAGGGGATGTTGGAGAGCTGGTTTCAGCCCGATCCCCACAGGCCAGGCCAAAGGACCCCATCAGTGCACGATAGGGGCCAGGGAGGCACACAGGAGAGCTCCAGGGCATGTCTGGCCCATCTCACCCAGTCCCAGATCTGGGACTGCCCAGCAGGGAGCTGACCTACCAGTTGGAGCGTCTGCCCCTTGGTGGTCAGTGTGTGTCATAGTGACTGGTTGAACGGTCGGATGAATGGTTGAACACTTAGCATATTAGGCTTTTATTATATAGGATATTTTATAACAGAGGAGTCCTTAAGATTTTGTGATTTTATTTAAATAATAATCTGGTTCATAAGTATGTTATTCATCTATAAAAAGGAAAAAAAACAATTCCTTGCATTATAAATGAAAACATTTATAGATATATTTTATAAAGTATATAAGGGGGAATTTTTTTAACATGCAGAAGAAATATAGAATTTTTTTTATTAAAACTAGATAGAACTTTAGAGATACCTTATTTCAAGTTAGTGCCTAAAAACTGAGTAAAGACATTGAGAAACATTCAGAAGAAATATTGGACAGGTCTGTGTGCAAATCTCAGCTCTGCAGAACTATGACTCTGGGTACATTATTACATTTCCATTTTAATTAATCATTCTGGGCCTTTAAAAATAAAATGTGGTTAAAATATTTAAAGAATGTTGTAAAGGTTGAAATGAAAGGACATACCATTCCATTTTACTTAACATATGTTACTTATGAAGAAAAATAATATACTAGAAAAAAAAAGATATTTTGGTGTCAGTATAGTCTGAAACTTGGCTATATCATTTATTTGTTATTGAACCTCTGGCAAATTACTTTAATCTCTTTAAATCTCAGCTCATTCATCTATAAAATGAAATTAATCACACTTGCTGGTTGAATAATTGCCACCCAAAGGTATGAAGTCCTAATCTCTAGGGCAGTGATTTCCAACCTTTTTCATCTCATGCCACACATAAACTTATTAGTAAAATTCTGCAACACACCAAAAAATATATTATATTTTTACTGACCTGAAAAAAAAATTGGTATAATTTTGATTTATAAAGGAAAAGGCCAGCTA
>NW_006383010.1:6092590-6098937 GCF_000327345.1 Myotis davidii | reverse complement strand
GGTCATGGGTTCAATTACTGGTCAGGGCACATGTGAGTTCGAATCCCAATAGGGGTCCTACAGGAGGCAGCCAACTGATGATGCTCCTCCCTCTCATCAGTGTTTCTCTCTCTATCCTTCTCCCTTCCTCCCTCAAAAAATCAATAAAAACATATATTTTCAAAAGAAAGACAAATAATAATAATAGTAATTACCTACCCTATTTGCTCCAAAATGACTTTTTAAAAAATCAGGTGCCTATACTTGTAAATAAGGATTTCTGATACCAAGATTTAACCAATCAGACACAAACTTATTATGCAACATGACCAATAAGATACAACTTTGTTATCTGACCTGTATGTTTATGGTTCAAGACAGGACATTCACAGCTGATGGCTATTTTGTTGGCTATTGTCATTTTTTTTATTTGACAATCTAAGGGAAAAGAGGTCAGTGCTCCAGACTAAATAGTCAGGAATTGCATGTTTTAAAAATTCTTGCAGCACACTGATTGAAAATCACTGCTTTAGAGCATCTAAATGTTACCTTATTTGAAAAAAGTTGTCTTTTTATATGTAATTAAGTTAAGGATCCTGAGATAAAAAGATGACCCTGGATTGTCTTTATCTAGATGGGCTTTAAATGCCATCATAAGTGTGCTTATAAAATAGAAGCAGAGGGAAATGCCACACAAATAGAGGAGAAGACACACATAAGAGGAGGCTGTGCAATGATGGAGGCAGAAAGGGATGCAGTTAAAAACCAAGGAATGTCTGAAGCCACGAGGAGTTAGAAGAGCAAGGAACAGAATCTCCCCTACAGCCGTCAGCAGGAGCATGACTCTGCTGGAACCGTGACCTCAGACTCTGAATAAAAAAGTGGGAAACATGAGTATTTAATTGAAGTCCCTACCAGAGGACTGGAGAGAAAAAAAAGTTGTAAATAAATGTAATAAATATTGGTGTAGTTAATACCATTATTATTATATAAGTCATCAAATATTGACTAATAGGTGAGTGGAGGAGTAGAATGAAAAGTTGTTCTATCTAGAACAGTGGTTCTCAATCTTCCTAATGCCGCGACCCTTTAATATAGTTCCTCATGTTGTGGTGACCACCAATTTCATTGTTCCAAATTGAACATAATTAAAGCATAGTGATTAATCACAAAAACAATACGTAATTATATATGAGTTTTCCGATGGTCTTAGGCGCCCCCTGTGAAAGGGTCGTTCGACCCCCAAAGGGGTCGCGACCCACAGGTTGAAAACTGCTGATCTAGAATCATGTGCTTTCCATTCATCATTCTTCATTATTACTCTCCCTCATCATACTCTGTACCTCCTACCCAAATACCTTATGAATTTTAACATTCTTATGTCTCTAGTCAAGCTTTTAACCGCTCCCTCTGCTTGAGATCCCTTGCTTTCCTTCTCTACTTAGTGAATCTTTCTCATCCTACAAGGTTCAGCCACTCTGAGATACCTGGTCATTGTCATAATACCTCTATCATACTCTCCGTTTAACTCACAGAATACCTCATTTCCTCCTCTTACCAGTGTTATAGCTCAGTCATTTAACCAGTGTTTATTAAATGTCATCTATATGCCCTGTTCTTTCCCTTTTTTCTTTCAAGGCTTCATTATTGTGATCCTATTAGAATGAGCTCCTCAATGGTAGAAATACTCTTAATCGTTTTTGTTTTCCAAGGAACCAAAAAGAGTGAATGATTAAGGACTGAATGAATGCTTGCTCGAGTAGCCATCCAGGTTTTCCACATACACCAAGGGATTCATGGATGGTGGCCATGAAGCTCCATACTAGACAGAGCCAAGAAAGAGCTCTCTCACAGGTGTAAGAAGAAATATGAGTAATATAATATCAGGCAACAGAATTATATTATACTATAGGCCTGGTGCACGAAATTCTTGCATGGGGTGGGCAGGCGGGTGTGTTCCTAAGCCCAACCTGCACCCTCTCCAATCTGGGACCCCTCTCACAATCCAGGACTGCTGGCTCCCAACCGCTCGCCTGCCTAATTGCCCCTAACCACTCCCCTGCCAGCCTGATTGATGCCTAACTGCTCCCCTGCTGGCCCAATTTCCCCCAACTGCCCTCCCCTGCAGGCCTGGGTCCCCCCCAACTGCCCTCCCCTGCAGGCCTGTATCCCCTCCAACTGTCCTCCTCTATAGGCCTGTGTCCCCCCAACTGCCCTCCCTTGCAGGCCTGATCGCCCCCAACTGTCCTCCCCTGCAGGCCTGATTGCCCCCAACTGCCCTCCCCTGCAGGCCTGGGTCCCCCCCAACTGCCCTCCCCTGCAGGCCTGGGTCCCCCCCCACTGCCCTCCCCTGCCGGCCATCTTGTGTCCACATGGGGGCGGCCATCGTGTGTGTTGGAGTGACGGTCAATTTGCATATTACCTCTTTATTAGATAGGATTGAATCCAAAATGTGCTAGAACTTTCCAAGTGAGAAGAGTATGTAGACAAAACAAGCTTCTCTATTAAGGTTTTTAAACAAGCAAGTACAACCATTTAAAAAATGAATGCTACTTCTGCACTTTCGGTCAACAATGCTAACCAAAATATCAAGTAGAATAGTCACAGAGAGAGACAATAGCAAGACATTTTACTTTCTTGTCAATCCATTGTGGAAGCTCTGGAAGGCTCAGAGTAAGGCCAGATCTATAAGAAGCAGAAACCAAGAAGCCAGGGCTTGAGGGCCAATTTGTTTTTGCTGGTGAGCTTATCTGTAGTGTGGGTCACTGTGAACAGCCAGGGATGACTGAGCAAAGAAGAGTTGGAATGGGATTTATCTACACAAACCCCCCAAGCGCCCTTGGCATGATTTGGTCTGCAGTGGAGAGGCACGCCGTTACTCAGTCTGCAGCCCCTCACAGGGCGCTCCAAGACTCAGATACTGGCCACTATTCTAAAACCTTGAGGCCAGTTGCCCAGGTCAAGTCAGTGGGAATGAGTTCAATAAAATGTAATATTTTCAAGATGTCAAATTAAAAAAAGAAAGTCTTAGGAAATTTGTCCAGCCCTGACAAGTAACAAGGGAAACACAACAGTACTACAGGAAAAGAAAGAAATCTGTCCTCCTGGACTTCTATTCTTCAGTAAGGACTTATGTCGAAAAGTCAGGCCCATTTAGCCCGGCCAGTGTGGCTCACAGTTCGATTCCCAGTCAGGGCATAGGGGCTTTCTTGCATTTCAGGTTCAGTTGAAAATGAAAATAATCATTCCTAAGTTGAAGACTTGTTTTAGAATTAATTAGTATATCTGACACTCTTATTAGTATATCTGGTCCACAGTAATCATCAAAAAAAAGGTGGTTCTCATATTATCAATAATATATTGAATTAATTATGGCAATAGCTGTAGTAACAAATATGCCCCCAAATTCAGTTACTTAACATAATAGAAGATTTTTTTTCATGTTCTCCAGGGCAGGTGTCCCTCCTTGGAGGGTGAGTTTTTCTCAGTATGGTAAATTAGAAGCCTAGGCTGCTTTCACTTTGTGGCCCAGTCATCTGCTAGAATTGATGAGTTTTTTGCTCCAATCAAACAAAAAAATGAAATAGGTGGAAAAGCCTCAGCCACTATTTTAAACACCTATCTGATGATAAATGCCACTTCCATAGATATTCCATCAGCTAAAATTAATCACATGATCCACTTGGATATAAACAGGGTTGGACAATGCAGTTCCTGATGGAATAGCTTCATTCGAGTGGTACCTCAACGGTATAGAGGGGGAAACACAAATCCAATGTGGACAGCTAGCCATCTGTGCCACAACCAACCCCTGCACCTATTAAGTATCTTTGTGCACTATTCTTCCCCACCAGGATACCCTCACTTCCTCCCAAGCTATCTAAGGTTCATCCAGTCACAACATCCAACTCAAAATCTAGGAGCTCTGAGTAATACACAGTCCTCTACACCAGATCCATATGTGACAACTTACAGTTGGGTGCCCTATGAACTAACAGGCAAGTTGTCTTCCCTCTACACCCCTGACATCTATGGTACAATGTTGCAGCAAGGACAGGATAATCACCATAAAATCTCCCACTGGAAAAAAGGAAGAATAGGAAACACGTGGTGTCCCTGGTCCATGGCGATAATGAAACCCTGCCAGGCAGGTATTGTGAAACTCCTACCCTGGCAATAGCAGAAGTTCTCTGAGTAGACTCTAGCTCAAAATTCCCTTGCTAGAACCATTCTTTCAAAGTTAGTAGGCTCTGATCTGCTTGTGTCGATAATGGCAACCAAAGTTCTTTCATCTTCACTACAGAGCTAAGCCCAAATGTTAAGCTGAAGTTTTAATGAGACTTTATTAATCTTATTTAATCCAACTGGGGCCCAGAGCCTTAAGCTTTCCCCAACCTTGTGAGGCCTGAGATTTCTAGATTTTATCTATTCCCTTTTATTTCTGCTCATGGACCAGTCAAGTTTTGCCTGAATTCATCTCTTTCTTATAATCCTATCTAATAAAGAGGAAATATGCTAATTGACCTGCATGCCATCGCAAAGATGGCGGCGCCCACAGCCAATAAGGAGGAAATATACTAATGGACTGCCACGCCCTCAAAGATGGCGGTGCACACAGCCACAGGATGGTGGTGCCCAGTCCCCTCAGCCCCACTGTGGCAGCAGGCACGCAACAAGGCCGGCCCGCCCCCAGGTGGGGCCAGCCGCTCCATGTACCTGCCTCTGGAGTCCCCCAGTCCCTTCGGCCCCCCAGCCACCCTGGGCTGCCCGAGGCTCAGGTAACCAGAGCTGGCTGAGGCTTGCGCTGCCAGCAGTGGCAGCAGCAGAGGTGTAATGGGGACGTCGCCTTTCTCTGATTGCCAGGTCACCTCCCACCCCTGAGGGCTCCCGGACTGTGAGAGGGGGCAGGCTGGGCTGAAGGATCCCCCCTCCGGTGCATGAATTTTCATGCACCAGGCCTCTAGTATCTTATAAAATGCAGCAAATAACAACAAACACTATAACATTCTGTTTTCCAACTTCTGGGCCTGCCACCAAAGGCTGTGAAGGCATATGGCTTACCTTCAAAGTCATCACAGCCAACAGTTCGCCACAAGTTCTGCTGCTGCAAAGCATGCATCTCTATTTTCCCAACATTTAAGATTTGTTTTATCAACACCCAATCTTGAGGTCAATGCTACATATTTATGCTTTTTGAGGGCAGTAACCCCACTTCCAGTGACAATTTGGTTAGGTAACACTAGCAGCTATAACAAAAACAATCTCATTGATAATGTATGTTGATTTGCCAGGAATATTCCAGTTCTTATTAGATGATAAATCTCTGTCCCAATCTTATAAATCAAGTGCTGGCAGGCAGAGAAGACAATATGGAGACACCCTACCAGTTGCAAAAGAGAGAGGTTTCTTGTCAGTTTTATTCAGTTGTTAGACTAGTACCCAACATATAGTGAGTGCTCAATAAGTAATTTTTAAATAAATAATTGGTCTTTGAGAATATCAATTTTTATTCATATTGTTCTACTTAAAAAGCAAGTATTCTAAATTATAAGAGAATAATCCCCCCAACCCCAAGATTCAGTATAGCTATTTTTATTTTAAATTAATAAAAATGTGGTCTATAAATATTTTATTTCTTTCTGAATCAACCATCATATAAAGAAGGTTTTTCGCTGAAACCGGTTTGGCTCAGTGGATAGAGCGTCGGCCTGCAGACTGAAAGGTCCCAGGTTCGATTCCGGTCAAGGGCATGTACCTGGGTTCCGGGCACATCCCCAGTGTGAGATGTGCAGGAGGCAGCTGATCGATGTTTCTCTCTCATCGATGTTTCTAACTCTCTATCTCTCTCCCTTCCTCTCTGTGAAAAATCAATAAAATATATTTAAAAATAAAAAAATAAAAAAAGAAGGTTTTTCATAACTGTGATAAGCCAATGTATGTTATTATTAAAATAAAAATATCTTGTGTGATCATGACAAAAAAAAATGACTTTTCAGTCCCATCCAAATGCATGGGACATCTTGATTTATACTTTAGTCCCATTATGTAAACTAAAAGGTCATGAATACATGCAGAAATCTGTATGTACACATACATTCTTATATCTGTAGATGGTAGGTAGATAAACAGATAGATATTTAAATATCTTTCTTTTCTTTTTTCAATTTTCTCTTTTTTTGTTTAAAGTAGTACATATATCTCCTTTTTATTCCCCATTGATCTTCCCCCGGCCTCCCCTACTGCCACTCCCCCAAAACATGCCCTCCCCCCTCCCCCGTCTTGTGTCCATTGGTTATGCTTATATGCATGCATACAAGTCCTTCGGTTGATCTCTTACTCAACACCCCCCAACCCTCCCCAACCTTCCC
>NW_006383010.1:6071656-6092505 GCF_000327345.1 Myotis davidii | reverse complement strand
ATGCTGTTCGATGTTTCTCTTCCTCTGTATCTATTTTTGTTCATCAGTTTATAATGTTCTTAATTATCCACAAATGAGTGAGATCATGTTGTATTTTTCTTTCACTTACTAGCTTATTTCACTTAGCATAATGCTCTCCAGTTCCATCCATGCTGTTGCAAATGGTAAGAATTCCTCCTTTTTTACAGCAATGGAGTATTCCATTGTGTAGATGTGCCACAGTTTTCTAATCCACTCATCTGCTGGTGGGCATTTAGGCTGTTTCCAAATCTTAGCTATTGTAAATTGTGCTGTTATGAACATAGGGGTGCATATATCCTTTCTGATTTGTGTTTCTGTTGTCTTGGGATATATTCCTAGAAGTGGTATTACTGGGTCAAATGTAAAGATATTTAATACCACTTCTAGGAATATATCTAAATATCTTTCTTTTCTTGGGCCTCCATTTCTGTAGTGGCATGGTGAAGAAGAGAGGAGCTTCTCTATTAAAATACACATCTCATAAACCTTGAAATCTCAGCATAAATTCTTTATATTCCAGGAAAAACAGTTTAGTAATTAAACTTTTAAATGTAATTTTTCTTCTCAGAATCTGGTGCTTAATTATGACTGCTTCCTATAAGTGTTATGTAATTATTGGCAACTCCTCCCAAGATTTTGCCTTATTCCTATAATTAAATGTTCTGTAGAAATTCCTCGGTTTTTGCTATCGTTGCCAAATATATTGTTTCAAGAATGCAATATCAGCGAGCAAAAACCCTAGTTTTAATGTCATCACTGCCCACCTCCAAATCAAAAAAAAAAAAAAAAATGTCAGATCCCATAGCAGACTGGCTCCCAAAATATACCCTCTGTGTGAGAAACCTGGACTCTGCATGTTAAGACACAAAACCTGACATCAAGATTCCCCAGCAGACATTGTTTAAACGACACGTGGACTTCTGGTTCTGGAAGCCACATTGGCTCAAGTGTTATGAGACCATTAAAAGCACTATTTGAGGAATGAAACAATGTCTAGGTTCTAGATTATAGATAGCTGTCCTCTGCAACATTATTTTAAAATTTAGAAAAGCTGGGAAATATTTTATCCCCCAATAAAAACTAAACAAAACAAAAATCTTGAGAAAATGGAATGGAAAAACCCTTTATATTTGTCTAAGTAATTTGATTACTTTGGAACTCATGTTGTAAAAAAAAGAAGTAATAAAACAATTAAAGGTACAGCTGTTCTTGCCATACACTTCTTAGATTGGATTCCTGCAGGCTAAATTACAAAAAAAAAAAAGAAAATTATATGCCCGGTCATGGTGGCTCAGTGGTTGAGCGTCAAACTATGAACCAGGAGGTCACGGTTCAATTCTTGGTCAGGGCATATGCCCAACTCAACCCCCAGTGTGGGGGGTTGAAGGAGTTAGCTTATCAATGATTCTTTCTCATCATTGATATCTCTCTCTCTCTCCCCCTCTCTCTCTCTCTCTTTCCTCCTCTTCCTCCTGCTCCTCCTCCCCCTCCTCTCTGAAATCAATAAAAACATATTTTTAAAAAATGATATTGACCAAATCCCTTGCTTCCTTCCATCTCCTTTGAGGTTCCTGCCTGTGGATTAACCTGTTGGGCCAACTCTTTATTTTTCCTCTCATCCCATTTAAAATCACTCCTACCTGCCTTTGTAGCATATCAAATTGAAAAGGCCAATTTTTGTCTAGTTTCAATGTTTCTGATGTTGTTTCTTCCCACTCTCAATATATTTAGCTATCTAAACTATTTTTCACAGTACGGTTTCTTCAGTATGGACTCTTATCTCCCTTACTGGGTGATATAGTCTCACTGATTTCAGTATCTCCTATGTTTCCCAAGACAGAAGTTACAAGAAAGCCACATCAAAGGAACTTCTATATAATTGAAAACATTTCCCTTTTTACATATCTAATTCATTTATGCATTCATTTCACAAACAAGCTTTCTATGTATTAGGTTCTATATTTGGCACTGCAAGGCATATAAACTCATGGAAGGCAGGGTCTCCCCACATCAGAGGTTATAATTACGTAAGAGAAAAAAACGCTCCAAATCTACCTACAAGGCAGTGTCAGATAAGCATTATAAAGTGGCTAATTCTTAGAAAGGTACAGAAGAAAGAGCAATTTCCCCTGGCTGGGATGACCATGGGCAATACCAAAAAGGCAGCCTTTAAATTCAGACTTATAGGAGGGCTAGATAACAGAGGAATTCCTAATAGCTGAGAGGATAGGTGTGAACCAGAGAGAAGAGGTGAGAAATTTTTCATTTGAATACTCAAAAAAAGGGTGACTAATCCACAATGACTCACGCCTGCATCATGACCTATGATGATCCAATAAAAGGTCGGACCAACGTGAAGCACATGGCAAAATCACAGGCCAATACGCTGGGATTTAGCATAGAATAATGGTATTCAAACTTTTTTGTTCACAAACTTTAAAGGATTTGAAAACTAGATAACTCCTCGCATATCTTTAAGTTAACATATAATGGAATCATTATAAAATTAAATAGTTGCAAAGACTATAATTTCTGGATAATTATGCATGTTGGCTATTTAAATAATGTCACATTGGCTTTTTAAAAAATGTCATATCACTCTTTTAAATATATCCAATAGAACCTGAGTGGTACTTCAACATATAGTATTATCAACCTAGATAAATATAGATAATCTTGCTTTTAAATTTTATGTTAGTTTTTTTATCTTGAACTTATACTGATTCCAAAACATAGTTCTACCTCATATGCTTGAAAGTCTTTAATTGCTAAAACACTTCATTGACAAAAAAAAATAATGCGTATAAATGGAAAGCAATAGAATCTATTTCCCTTGTCATTAAAGTTTGTAGGGTAAAAGTTAAATATTCTATATTGAGTTATTAACACTCCTAGCAGTTCAGAATTTGTACAAACATTATACCTAAATTATCAATTGTGATCAATAATTATTAAATATAAAAGTAAATCTTTGGGGGAGAAAATATTCTCTCAATGTGACAAATAAGGCAGTTTTTTTTTCAATTGATTCATTAATAAGTAAACATCCTTTGTACTAAGATGAACCGGGCATGTAATCAATTCTATCCCATTTTTCACCTTAATAAATGAAGCATAAAAAAATGTTCATAAAATAAGAGATGGGAATGAAAAAAATTGTTTTCATAAAAATGTCATAAAATTCTTTGAACTCTGTCAGCACTTCAAGCGAAAATTCACATGGTGATCTATCATCAAAAATTATTTTTAATGACTGACCAGCTGACAATAAGATTAGGTTTTCCTTCAGTTTTGTTGAAAAATAGGAAACCACCTGCCTTGAAAAAAGGAGGGGGAGATCTAATCATGCAGAGGAGCCCTGTGACTAGAACATTAAAGAGCAAGAACCAAAGGGAACGCTCATTCCTGCAATCACACTGGGAAGAACATTCTCCTACCCATTGCCCGCACATAAATGCAAAATAATGCAGCTGCTGTAATATTTACTCTTAAATTCAGAGAGACAGTATATTTGATTCCATCAACTTTAAAGTATTTCACCATAAACCATGTCAGATCTACAACTGTCTGTGACTTCATTTGGTAAGGTTCTCATTGTGGCATGTGAAATGTAAGCAATGATAACATGCATCTAAATGCTTATATTAGTGGGGATAAAATAGAATTGGAGCCATCTTTATCATTCTATAGAAGATAAAGCCAGTGTTATATTGTAAAAAGGAAATAGGTACTTTGTTATGAAAGCTTTTAAAGAGAAATTGCATTTTTATACATTTCTTAAAATAATTTCAGTTGCCTTAAATTTAGGATACATCTTTCTAGGAAAATGTAAATCATGTAATTTTTTTTTTCATTGAAAAGGTGGTTTACAATATGCAAACAAGATTCCTCTGTGAAATTCATTCTTTCTGTCAGAACTACCAGGAGAATTGGAACTAAAAGCAAACAAAAGTCACATAGCTAAGTTGAGTAAAACTAATTCTGAGATGTACTCCAAACTTAGAGACAATTTTTTGAGTGAACCATCTTTGAAAGTTAGCTAAATAACTTTGCTCCTATTCCACATAGAGCACAACGAGATTTGATTTGGTCCAGCAGTCTCACACACTGATTTTTTTACTAATTCAAACTAGTTTCCCACCACTCACTCTCAGAATTCTTCATCCCTTTAACAATTAAAATGTAGCATCTTTATTTAAATATTTTAATAATATTTTTAAAATATGTATTTATTTTTTACAGAGAGTAAAGGAGAGAGACAGAGAGTTAGAAACATAGATGAGAGAGAAACACTGATCAGCTATCTCCTGCTTGCCCCCTACTGGGGATTGAGCCCACAACCAAGGTACATGCCCTTGACCGGAATAGAACCCAGGACTCTTCAGTCAATAGGCCGACACTCTATCCACTGAGCTAAACCAGTTAGGGCACATTTTCTAGTATTTTAAGATATAAGACATGGGCTCCCTAGAAAAAGCAAAATGAAGCAATACAGAGAAATTTTACTTCCAAGAAGGATAACAAAATATTTGAAAGAGAAATAAAATTGTGGTGAGAAAATGTAGCAGCATGCAAATTGACTTATAGTTCCTTCTAGGACAGTGTGTTAACTTTGCAAATTAAACACCTCTATGGCACCTTCCTATTTAGTGTTCCAAAATCTACCAACATTATCAACTTTATTGAATTTTGTTTGGAGAAAACAAGCAGGATTTCCATTGTAGACTCACGTAGGTTTCTCAGTACATTTAATATATAAGATTAAGAAAATGAAGGTAGAAAAAGTAAAAATTCATTCATTATTATTTTTTATTGATTTTAGAGAGAGTGAGGGAAGGAGAAAGAGAGAAACATCAATGTGAGAAACATCAATCAGTTGCCTCCTGCCTGTGTCCTGACCAGGAATCAAATTCACCACCACTTGGTATACTGGACAGTACTTCAACCAACTGAGACACCTGGCCAGGGCAAAAGTCCATTTATTATTAATTAGTGCTTATATAAATCCATAGTTTAGGAAACGGAAACTTTTTATCTGAACCAAAAAACAATACACAATTGATCATTTGGGTCAGTGAGAGTAGCATGTGTCATATTATTTTTTGCACTTTTCTATCATACATTGCCCTTCCAATATCTGCATATGTCTAATACAAAATACACACACTTTCTGTTTATTGAAGATAACCTAAAAATAAAAAATATATTTATTATTAAATTCAGAGAGATAGTATATTTGATTTCATCAACTTTAAAGTACTTAACCATAAACCATGTCAGATCTAGAACTGTCTGTGACTTCATTTGATAAATCAGGTTCTAACTGTGGCATTGATTGATACTATGTTATTAGAGACTCAAAATTGTTCTATACACATGAAAGATGTTAAATAGATCAATATTTGGGGTGCTGAGAGGGATATTGGAATAGTATATCTCTGGAGGATTCCCCTTTAATTAATCAGTCTCTTTGCAGAAGGAATTCTGAAAGAAAAAATAAATACATATATGTAACCCTTATTCATTTAACTTATGAAGGATTAAGAAAAATAAATTTGCCTAAAGTTATTTTTAGATTAAATCCAAGTTGTTGGAGAACATTCAATGGTCTTAAAGTACTCAGAGGAATGGAAATAATGATCTGTTATAAAATTATATTGCATCTAGTGATATCTGATATAAAAATGCTAAATAGCTAGTCAGAGAAAGACATATGTAGAATCTAATGAACAAAAATAAGCTAACAAGCAAAAATAGAAACAGACTCATAGAGAACAGACTGACAACTGTCAGAGGGAAGCGGGTTATGAGGCTGAGTAAAAAAGGTGGGGAGATTAAGCCAAAAAAAACACAGAAAACCTCATGGACACAGGAAACACTATGGTGATTACCAGAGGGGAAGCAGGTAAAGGAGGTAGGAGAGGATAGTCGGAAGGTAAATGGTTCAGGAGACTTGAGTTGGGGTAGTGAACACATACTACAGATGATGTGTTGTAGAATTGTACACCTGAAACCTGTGAACTTTTATTAACCAAGGTCATTCCAATAAATGTAATAAAAAAGTAAAAAACTGCTGAATAAAAGTATGAATTAGAACAGAAAGAAGGGCACAAATTGTAACTAAGTACTGCATGTTCCAGCATACCCTCCAACAGATTAATCCAATTACATTTTCAAAATCCACATGCTTCGTTCTCTTTAAAGATACATATCTCGCCAAAGAAACAATTATAATTTGTTTTTCAAAAAATGAAAATAATTATTTCACACCACAAAAAAGATCACAAGGGTCTTCCAATGATAACTGAATTTCACAAGCCTTGAAAAGATATGGACTTAATTAAGCAAAACAGCTGTACACATTGACTGGTTCCACCGTCCTTCATAAGTATTTAGGCTTTTCTTTAAAAATGTTCTCAGGAAAAATAAATCTGTCTCAAGGTCCATGAAAATACATGTAGTCCTATGTATCTTGGTGAATGCTCTCAAAACATTCAGCTTGGTGCCCTTCCAAATACTTTTTAAAACCCACTGCTCCAGGACACTGATGGATTTAAATACAGGGGCCTGGAAGCAAAAAGATAGGTGTGGTGATTGAACACTGTGCACAGAGTTTTCAAGATAATCCAAATGAAAGCCTTAAACCAGCCAATGTGGGACAATTCAGCATCTCAGAATTATTGCCAACAGCGAGGCTTAATTTATTTTAATTATATTCATTGTTGTTGTTCACAGTTTCTCATCAGTCATAAGATTATAGCAGGGAAAGAATAAAAAACTCTGATCGTGTTTTACCACAGAGTTATAATTCATGTGCTCAATAATACAAGTCATGTGAATAAAACATGCACTAATTGAAAAATAGCTAGGACAATAGCATTGAATTTCTATGTGGAGTAATTTCTAGCTGGTATCACACACTCCATGTACAACTCCCAACTCCCACCAAACCAAAGAGATGTCCCAGCAGGGGATGCTTGCTTAACAGGGGAAAAATCCTTTAGTGACAGCGCATAATGCATACCCCATGCACAACCACAGGGAAGGCTGATTTCTTTTAACCCCTTTAGATAACATTCACAGTCAATGGATTAGTTGTTCTTGTCTGCTTCTGAATTTTCTCTATATTTTGTATCCCCTTATTGGCCTCAAGTGACAATTTTTATGCATTTATATTTTATTACTCCATAGAAATTTCAATCACTTAAACCGTGGACACTTTTTATTGTGATTTATATATGGCTATTATTTGCAGTAATATCTTTATATTTACTTTATAAATATGGCTATTATTTGCTAATATATATATATATATATATGTTTTATACTGTAAAAAATCAATAAAATATAAAAAAAAAATAGGACCACTAGACTTCTCTATTCTGGTTATCAAAGAGAATTTGGTTGGCTCATGGTTTTTTTGTTTTTGTTTGTTTTTAAATCCTCACCTGAGGTTATTTTTCCATTGAGTTTTAGAGAGAGTAGAAGAAAGAGAGAAAGATAGAGAGAAATACTGATGTGAGAGAAACACATCATTGATTGGTTACCTCTTGTTCAAGCCCCCAACCAGGGCCCGGGCCAGGGAGGAGCCTGCACCAGAGGTAATTGCCCTTGACCGGAATGGAACCTTCGGTCCACAGGCAGGCCGACACTCTATCCACTGAGCCAAAGTGGCTAGGGATGGTTGGCCCATGCTCTATTCACTATTCAAATCTAAGGCCCCAGGGTGTAGTTGGGGATGGAAAGAAAAATGGTGGTTATACACTGAAGAGAGCTCAGTTAAAAGTGTATTTCAAATCCAGATTGGCAAAGGTAGCCATGCTTTGAGGGATGATTTCACATGTCAGGGCGATCAATGTGTTGTCTTTTGTACCCGAATGACACCCCTCACCCACCATCGGGCCTTGTCAGCTCATAGCTGAGGCCTCCTTGAGAACAACTTCCTGATTTGTAAGGTAGCTGACTTGGAGATGTGGATGTCCTTTGTTATTACAAAGCAAAACTATTTATTTTCAGTGAAAACAGGCAAGTTAGTGTTGTAGTCCACCTTTGACACTCACACTCACTACACTTTTTATCTCAGTATTTAAGCACTTGTAAAAACACATCATTGACACCCCCTGGTGGGAGGCGGAACAGCAGAGTCATTTGGCAGCCCTGTGAGAATGGGTTACAAGAAAACCGAAAGATGCTTATCCTTTGTATTCATTTTTCTTCCAAGGACTTCCAGGTGCTTTCTGTCTTGTTCATTCTCATGACATTTTCCACAATAGGGCACAAACATTATGTTTTGCAGGAGTGACAGTTCAATCAAAACTCAAATCAGAAATATCATATCACATTATTAAGGCTCCTCCTGTTTTTAATATCATCTACATTGAGTTAAACTGGCATACGCCCTTCAAAATTTTGTTACATTCTTAAACAGGGGTATGTTGCTAAGAACTTTGAATTTATCCAGGGTGGGTATAGGGCATATCTCTCAGGGACATTTATGTCTGGTTCTGGTTGATGGCAGGGAATGACCAGGCAAACAGTGGTGCTCCTGGGGTGAAATGTCACATTTAGGCGACCCCTCTTCACTGTCACTCCTGTTGCCAAATGCTACAGACCCCTTCCTAAAGTTTATGTGTTTTGACACTATCCCCTCTCTCCTCTTGTACATCATCCTTAAAAGTAAGGATTGGGTCAAATCAAAATGAGTTACTTACATGTAATTTTATTCAGGCAATTACATGAAGAAAACATAACTGAGTACACATTCTATTGTAGGAGAGCTTGTTCTAAAGAATCAGAACAGAATCTATCTATGTCCTGATGGGGAATTAAATGCAACTCAAAGCAGCTCAGCCCTTTCTGAATTCAACCATTCCTATCAACCAGGTAGCCTTCCTGCATGGCTATCTCAAAACCCTCATTCCTCTAAAACAGGCTTTGATTTTATTTTTCACTTCAGCTCAAGTCTCTCTCTGCCTCATTCCTTTATTTCCCCCACCTCCATAGCACTTCTAGATTAAGAAAATGCATCTTTTTCTTCTTTCTTTTCTTTCTGCCTTCCATCATTCCCTTTTTCTTTCCATAGTATAATAGATGTAATTCTAGATTCCAAGGATAGAAAGATTAATAAGATAGGATTTGCAATTCTCTTTTCCTGACTAGTGTCAAATGACTCCCTGAGATTTCCATAGACTCCCATATTCATAGACACTAAGGCTAAGCCTAGGTGTTGAGCCCTACCTCTATCTTCATGCCTTTGTTGAGTACTTTACTACATGCCTGGCTTTCCACTGAGAATACTGATTATAGTACAGTATGTCTTTTCCCTCATGGTATTCATAATAGAGTAGGAGAGACAGGCACCTAATTAAAATAAATACAAGTGCTATAGAAAATTGTATGGAAATCTGCAGGAAACAAATAGGAACTATGCATGAATTTTGAAGGATATGACTAGTTGATCTAAATCTTAAATAATGATAAATAGTGAACCTGAGAAGGATGAGGTTAATGAGGGGTAACATAAAGTGTATGAACCTTACCCACAAAAGAGATAGTATGAGCAAGTAAATGCATTATAGAAAGAAAAAAAATAACATGGTGAAAGCAGGCAATTGCAAGTAGTTTGGTGTTGCTAGCACAGGGCACAAATTGATCATCTTGAGCCATCGTTTGTCCTGAAGATTTATTGCTCTAACACAAATAACTTCAAATGGGGGGGAGGGGGGGCAGGTTGCATACTTCAGGTTGCCACAGTTCCAAGAACGCTTCCTACTTCTTCTACCATTCCACTTTACTTATCTTAGTTAACTGTCTAGACCCCAGGGGTACAAGTTTGCAAATCCAAAAATGTTAAAGTAGGAAATGGACAGAGATGAAGCTGGAATGGTTGGCAAGAGACAGATTATGGAAGGTCCAGAAAAATCATAAGTTATAAAACATCATTTCTATCTTCTAGGCAATGCAGAGTCACCTTAGGAAGGAAAGCCATACGGACAGATGAGACAATGTTTTGTCAGTTGTATGGAAGATGAACTAAAGGCAGGAGACCAGGTTCAACTTACTTTGCCTAGACCAGAGGAAAAAACATGTGCCTGGGGTCTGAACTGAGGCAATAAAACAAGAGATGGAGATGAGCATAAAGATTCAAAGAATGCTTTGGGGGTTTAAATTTGGCAGAACTTAGATGAAGAAGAGTGAGCAAAGGAGAGCCAGTGGGAAGAGAGAATGAGAACATAAACCAGAAAGGAATGTTTTCATGGATAGGTTCCATTAAGAGGAAGAATGCAAAAGATAACACAACAGGTAGGAAAGCACAGGGGGAAGGGTGAGGCTTCCTTCAGTGGCAGAAGCAAGGGAATATGTTTACAGGCATCACTCCTCTGTGATTCTTGAAAGTTAGTTTCCTCCAGTAACTACACACTAACTTCTAACTTCCAATTTTCCTCTCTCTTCACCAGTTATTACGTATGAGCCGTGAGCCTTGCATTTGACTTATTATTTAATTGCCAACTTGAATCCTGGCCAAACATATCCCCATTTCAAATTAACATATACAAACACATTCACTTACAAGGCAACCTCTTCTCCCATGTATAACCCAAGACCGCACCTCACAGAGACTCTCACTGGATAAACTAAAGCTAGTCTGAATAATTACTGTAACAAGTTGTACTAAGGACTCCCACCACTATCATATAATATTTTAACAGCTGAGGAATATGTAATAACACAAACCTAATGCAACATTGCACAGTGACAAAGTTCTCATTTAACTTACAATGATAACAAATTGCCACATCTGATTAATATTACCATTCCATTAAAGAACCCATTATGGCGTTAGAACAGAAAGTCAAATGGTTTCTATTTTATATTGAGACTTCAATCCTGGCCAAAAAAAAAAAAAAAATTAAAAGGAAGGCATTCACAAGTTCATGTTGAATATAGCTCCATTTAACCATTACAAAGTTCATGGAGAGTACAGGAAGTGAACTACTTATTGCTTACATTGCAAGGAACACTCCATGTACTCAGCCCCTTCCCAGTTAGATGTCTCAGCAGCAGAGAAAAGGAAATAAAGCAGATATTTCTAATACTAATTAGCTCGCGCTATATAAACACTTTATACTGAGAAAGGGCTTTGTTGTTTGAATTTAGGGACATTAATCTATGGTCCTTATTAAGGGGATAACTTTTGGCAAATACCATTATTTGATTTGTCCTTTCAATGTGAATTCTCCTGTGCTGGGCTTCATGACTCTAGTTTATGCACCACTCTCATTGAGTAACCAGGTTATTTTTATACTACATATGTAAAGTCTGATGAAACTATCATTAATATCCAGTTCTTAAAACATTGTGAACCCTGGGAATTTCGGCCAATGACCCAGAAAGTGAAGGTACTCTCCTCATGTTGCTTGACATGTTTACCTTCCAGTGAAAAGGGGGGGAATGTAGATTAGTCTGACCTATAAAATAGCAAATTGTATAGCACTGAAGTACTCAGGAAGGGAAAAGATAGATTTTTCAGGGAAGGAGAAATCACTTTTTTTTCCTTCCACAAAAAGTTCTAGCAACATTATGATAAATTCACATTTATTTATAAACTGTTGATACAACATGTTTCTCTCACAGTATTAGACATCTCTGGAGATAGTTGTTCAAGCTTATATAAGACTAATTTCAACTAATGTCCTTATCAAAATCTAAGCCAATGTCTTTACAAACTTGATCCTAAAATCTGTGAACTCTGGGCAGCTCTTGTCTAAGTTTCGTGACTCTCAGTTTCCAGGTCAAGTTAGAAAAGCTGACATGAACAAGCTTCTTTGTGTTGCCTTCATTTCTGGCAAGAATTTAGGAGGGAAAAAAAGAGCAGGGTAAGATTAGAGTCCCTTTGAACCCCAATATAATCCAGGACTCTGGTTGAGTGAAAGTGGCTTCGGGTGGTGATGTCATTTACACATCAATGTCTGTCTCTCCTGTTATCATTATTCTACAGGGACTGTTTCTGTTAGAACTTCAAACAGTCTTTATGGCTTGCAAGTGCGTGTGAGCTATCAACAGCCAGTTTCCTTATTTGTCCTTTTCTCCCTTGGCTCTTTTTCTTTTCTTGACTCTTGCATTAACACAGACTTGAGCTTACTCAGTAGTTTTGTTCTAATAATGCTAGCACACTCTGCTGTACGCTAATACAATCACAGCATGCTCAGGGCTCTCTGACATTGTTCTGCATCTCAACATAGCTGTCTGTCCCAGTCAACTCATTTGGAGCTGATATTCATTCTTCCTTCAGCCTTGGCATTATTTTGGTACTATTTCACAACATAATTTGTTAGTGTCAGATATGTAAATGAACAAGTCACTTCAGTCTTTTTGACCACCCTATTTATTTTATCTTCTTAATGAGATATATTACCAATTAACTGGCTTTCATTTTTAAATCTTCTTTCCTCTTATTTTTTAAACCCTCACCACACCCATCCCATGTAAGTATTCATTAGAAGAATGCCACAGATGGTTTTGGTGCTTTAAAATAAAATTCTCTCTTAATAATATTTTTTAAAAACCTGAAAATTTTTAAGTAATAAATAGTAATGTCTTAGACTTTACCTACTTATTGACAAATCTTTGTTGCAAAAAAATTATGAGAGTTATTTATTGAGACTATCCATTAGATTTTTCAGAAATTTCATCAGTGAATATTGTGAAATAACTAAAATGAAGAATGCATATCTTTCATTTAAAATCAACATAAACCATTAATACATAGATCTGTATTTATATAGATTGTAAGAAAAAAAGTGAGAATAAAATAGATAAGATGCTTTGAGAGATGGTAGGTCAATGGAACCATCACTGCATTTCTGAGGTACTTTTCCTAGACCCCAAATCACCAGTCTCATTATAATAGGGATCAAGGTCTATGTTTAAAGATCTTGTAATAGGACAGACTGTGATATAAAGCTCTCAGTATTCAGGTAAGCCTCTGTAGAACAAGACTAGATATGTTTCATATTGAATGTTTTTAAAGAAGGGGCTTCAATGATTAAGTCTTAAATAAATCTTAAAGTATTTATTTTGAATATGTAAAGTATATGTATCAAATATTAATATATAAAAATAATAAATAGTGGCATTGTTGCTGAGCCAGCTAATGAGGGACTCTTTTCTGAATCTGGCCATGCCAGGTGGCACCAATATGAATAGGAAACAAAGATGTTTCATTTCCTCCCCCGAGAAAATCAGTAAGCCCATCTGTAGGCTTTCTTGTCTCTAATAAATGTGATTTCCAGTTTCTTACTTTTCCTGTTAGCAAAACATACAGCATTAAAGAATCCCTTCTGTTTGGAAGCACTGAGAACAAGTATAGCACAATTATGTCATTTACCAGCAAAACCTCACAATTTCAGCATAAATATTGATAAAGTTAAAGATGCTAAAATGGTTGATGTCAAGTTACTTATAATCAAAAGAGGCAAACAAGGACAGAAATACACCAACCTCATCAGAACTATCTGAGATAATGTACATACAGAGGCCTCACATGATCCCTTGCACAAAATCCAACTAAACCCTTTCTCTCCACCGTCTGAAACAGCCCTCAAAGACACCTGAAACCAAGAAGGCATGGAGTGGCCTATGTTTCTTCCAAACTTGGTGAAATTAAATAGCTTTTGTATTAACAACAACAACAAAAAAGCATCTTCAAACCTGTAGCCTTGAATTTAAGCCTTCACATCAAATTAAACAAATGAAGTATGATCTGAGTTAGAGCTAGGAATATCTCAGGCGCAAGACAGAATACAATTTACTTCCCTATAAAATCATTATAAACTTATTAAGTGCCATGATTTACTGCTCATCTATAAACCTCAATTCAAAATGGATATATTCTTCAAAGAATAACAACAATATTGAAGCAGTTCGGGGAAAATGTCTCCTACTAAAATAAGAGGATGGTGGGAGCACAGATGGGAGGCAAAGTTGAATAGGAAGTTAGCTAGTTCTTAAATCTGCAATGGCACTTTCCATGAACAGAATACATTTTGATAAGAATCTTGGCCCCAGGCAAACTGAACCATGAAAAATCAGCTCCCTGAGTGTTCCTGTCAGAGGCCCGTGATGGAGGGATCCCTGTAAATTCTTAATCTGCCTTTTTTTTCGGGGCAGGACAATATAGCTCTGCTGAAAGGAAAGTCGCGCTGCTGAGCCTCCACAGTGGGTGACCCAGAAACCAATCAAGTTGAGCTGGCAGGGAGTGGATTCCAACTGAACTCTGCAGTGAGGTCTTTTCTCCCCCACTGCAGGTACCATGCAGAAGGGAAGATTCCTAGGACTTGTGGCTTAATTTCTCTGGCTACCGCACTAATCGCACGCATCCCATAATGACTGTCTTTCTTTCTTCCTCCAGACTGTCATTCTGTCTCATAGCTCCATCCCACAGGCAGACAGTGTCTACACAAAGGCTGAGCTCGTGAGCCAGCCACCTGAGGGAACTCCGTGCCTCCATCACACTCCCCCATGCCTTGTTTCTTTTTTTTTTCTTTTTTCCCCTTCACTTGTCACCCCACCCATCCTCCTTCCTAAAGAATATTTAATTTGCATTCTTTCCCAGCTAAAGCAGAGTTAAAGGGCATTGCTTCATTAAACGAGACGCCTGTGCAGAAAAGCCTCAGCAATCTGTGAACCAAGTCTGGGTTCCTATAGAAATAACAGCCGATTTCCCAGATACAGCCAGGGTACCACAAAGAGATGCCCTAAACTGCCTCCAGTGGTGTCAGACCTGGCATGGCCCTGCCTTCAGCATTTTAACAAGTGTGACCGGTAACTCTCACCATACACTAGGCCCTGGAAGGCCTCCTCCATTGATTTATGGGTTTTCAATAGTCACGATTGAGGTTGTTGAGAAATTTCTACTCAGCTAGCCAAGAAGTTATAATAATATGTGTGACTATCAAACTGAACGGGAGTGGGGCTTGTACCTTGTACCTAGTTTGCCTTCTTGTGGGTTGTGAGCATCCTTCTTAGTCTGTGTAAGTCCATGAAGAGTCTAACAAAAGAATATTCGAAAGGCTCTGGCTCGGAGAGTCATATAGCTCTTTCAGCTTTGTTGCTGGGTGTCTTGCAGGGACCCTGGGGTAGGCATGCTAGCCACAATGTAAAAGGTTGATTGGTTTCCAGTCCTGGAGCATCTGGAGGCATTGTGGGGACAGTTTATGGTAACCCTGGAGGTGCAAAGCACTTCATGCCATGCTCAGGTGACCCCATCGGTAAAGTGTTAATTGGCTCTGAAGGGAGCCTCATCTGGTCAATCCAGATGGAGGTGCAGATTTATCTTCCTAGATTGAAAACACCACAAAAATGCCAAGCCACCTTCTGAGAAGAATGGGGTTGATGCTAGGCAATAACAGATTGTCAATAGAACGAAAGGTTAAAGAGCAATCAAATGACTCGTACTTCCCCATTTACTATAATGAACCAAGTGGGAGTGTTTTCAGAGCATAAAAGCCATTCAATTTATCTGTTTTGTTTAATTTTGAAAAATATTTTATATGTCAATGTCAATTGATTTATTGAGTAAAATACACTCAATAATTATAAATAAGTCAGAAGGAAAAATGATGTATGCAGACAGTTTAATTCACAGTGGGCACCTCCTGTATACTTTGTCAACAATCTAGAGCTCTCTTACAATAGCATATACCTCAAGAGTACTTATTAAAGAGCATTAACTCTGGTTTCCCCTAAAACTAAGCCTAGGAATTAAGGACCAGTTGTTTCTCAATTTTAAATGTAGCTATTTTATTGTTAAATATCTAACTCTTCAGGTGTGGGGATTATAAGACACTTATAGAGCATCATGAATGTAGAGTGATGACAACAAAGCTTGGTACATGGCACTGCTCACTATATGGAAGCCACCATCTTCATGCTTAACAAGGAATTAGAAAATGGTGAAGATTACAGTATACATCCTCCTTTATGGAGAACACCTTGCTTCAGCTCATTGTGGTCCAAAGATGATTTATAACTATTACTTATCCCTTATCAGTCACTGTGCTATATGTTTTATGCAAGTTTATGAAATCTCTAGCCTCAGGACCACCCTGCAGAGTAGCTATTATTAATCCAATTCAGCTACCGAAATCTCTAGCATCTTTAAAAGGAGAGAAAATATCATAATATATATCAAATACTGATATCTTTAAATAATTGGTTATTCTGGATTACAAAATAACATTACTCATGACTCTCTGCTCATACAAGTACATGTCCATTTTTACATTTTAACACCAGACTGAAGACACGGGAAAAGAGCCAGACGTGTAATCTTTACTTAGGTGACTTGTGAACAATACTGACAATAGAACAGGCTACACTCAGCCTTTGGAGACAGATGGGATCAGCTACCGCAGAGAGAATAGAGACAAGTTGGGACACAAAACCTCAACTATTTATTTGACCCCTTTGATGTTCTCTGCACTCCAGCTTCGATTTACACAGTGAAAGGGCTGGTACAATCATGGCTATTACTGCTGCTTCAATATGCTTTAGGCGAGCTGCTGAGGAAATTTTCTTCACCGTGGCTATTCCACTCAACAAAAATAGCTTGGAAAAGGCTATAGCATAAAAGATTATATAAAGCTCAGCCAGTATGCTGGGCTCATCACAGAGGTCTAGTTATTTGGTGTCATGGTTGTTCATGTGAAGAAAAATTAAATATGTTTGTTTGTTTGATATATTTTCTCACCAGACAGCCTCAAAAACAGTTTAATGACTAAGGAATGGGACCATGAAAGGCTGCATTTTCTAAAACCTGTTTTTCCCTCATCCTTAAACATAGAAAGTCATTATAAGAAACAGGCTTGTTTGTTTCTTTTTCTCCAGAATTCAAGCATTTCTTCATTTATCTAAGCATTCCTGGAGAAAAAAAGTATTTATTATCTAGGTGAATTTTCTACATAACTGAAGATACCCCTGTTAAAGCCAAATTGTTTTAAAAATCAGTTTTGGTCAACATTTTCCTAAAACCTCCATCTAAATAATTGAATCTTTTAAAATTGACTTCTTAAGTAAGAACAAGATAATGTTCATATATAATAAGTCATGTTCCTTGAAAAGGTTTTCTAAATTTAGGCTGTATAAATTAATCTCATTCTCCCAATGAAACAATAAGCCAGTTTTATGTCCTTAGCCAAAGGCCTGTTGTTGATTGAAGCAGAATCATAAACATTATATTTCACGATCTCTCTGATCAATCCATGAAGATTCACATAAATTAAAAAAACACACACAAATTTAGTATGTTACTGACATCATAATGTGCGACAGTATAATTAATAGTCAACATTTACTGAATTCATTTAATTTTGTCTGTAAAAAGAGGACATGAGATAAAGCAACAGCTTCATTCAGAACAGCTTTCTGGAGGTTTCATAGCAATCATTGAGGAGAGTTTTACCAGGAACATGGGACTAGGTACAGCACTTATTAAAACAAACTCAGGAACACATATTGTGTTGCCTTTTAAAATTCTCATTGCATATTTCTCTTTGTCAAGCATAGACATTTAACATAAAATAATTTTTCCACTTTGAAATAAATTTCTAATTGAAAATGCCATTTTCATCAATATAAACAGCTTTCCCTTGTGTCTTGATGAAAGTGGGTACTGCATTTGAAAAAATATATGTCTATTCAATTTTATATTGTTTCATTACCATTATTGAATTGTCTTTTATAGGCAACTCAAAAACATATGACATTAAATTTAACCGTAAGTCCACAAAATCAAATATCTTTGCCTCTTAGTTAAGCACTTTTGTACAGCTAATTAAAAAACTATCGAGTTAGCCCTAGCCATTTTGCTCAGTGGATAGAGCGTCAAACCTACGGGTTCAATTCAGGTCAAGGGCACGTACCTTGGTTGCAGGCTCAATCCCCAGCCCTGGTTGGGCACATGCAGGAGGCAAGCAGTAGATGTGTCTCTCACATTGATTTTCTCTTGCTCTCTCTGTGCCTCCCCGTCCCTTTCAATCTCTCTCTTAAAAAAAAAAAGGAAAAAATATCCTTGGGTGAAGGTTAAAAAAACAAACAAACAACTATTGAATTATTATGCATAGCCCAACAAGACCAGCAACATTATGAGAGATATTAAGAGTAAATAGGAGATAGTTTTACAGGTTTTGTTTGTTCTTTGACATTCCTGTTCACATCTTTGAAAAATCACATTTTGTGATATTGGTGGTCTAATTTTGAAGATGATTCATAACGAAACTAAGGTAAATGCCTTAAATACTTAAATACCTAAGAATACTCACAGAGACTATCAAGAATCAAGAAGGAAATAGACCAATTAACTTAAAGCTAGTTTTGCTAGAATCCTTGACAAACCAAGTGCCCAGCTGCAAAGGCCCAGTAAGTTAACCATTCAGCCACCACAGATTGACAGGGGTTGTTTCCAGGAAGAATAACCAAGTTCTATAATCCCTTAGAGTCATGAAAATATACAGTCCTGAACTTATAATGGTTTGACTTATGACTTTTCAGTTTTACAGTGGTACAAAAGTGATACACATTCAGGAGAGAATGCACCTCAAATTTTGAATTTTGATTTTTTTCCCAGGCTAGAGATGCCTGGTAAGATACTGTTGTGATACTGGGCAGTGGCAGTGAGCAGCAGCTCCCCATCAGCCACATGATCGTGAGAGTAAACAACTGATATTCTACAGAAGCTATAGTGTACTATGTTGCTGGTGGTTTTCAGATAGTACATCCCATCATCCTATAAAATGCCCATCTTTGTCTCCTGTGTCTGATGAGAAGAGGAAGGCAATTACTCCAAAGATGAAGCTCAATAAAATTATTCAACTATAGGCTACTAATATAAGTGTTCTGAGCATGTTTAAGGTAGACTAGGCTAGGCTATGTTATGATGGTCAGTAGGTTAAGTATATTAAATGCATTTTCAACTTGCAATGGGTTTACTGAAACATAATCTGATTGCAAGTTGAGGAGCATCTGTATTAAAATCAAAACACTGGTTTAATGTATTGAAGATATATACTCTTAATTCCTACACAAGATTCCAGACAACCGTGTATTATATTGGGAAAAAAATCTGTATTTTTGAAGATGGCACAAGGATGTGGAAAATATCTCTTTAATCTTTATCTTTCAGGAGAAAGAACATTCTTAAACAAAGGAAAAAAATTAAACCAAGAAAGAAAGAGAAAAAAATGCAATAGTAGCAAAAAGAGAGCATAATCAAAGTACAAAAGTTTGAGTGGAGCAATGTGATATTATGACAAAGATAAAAGTAACTGAATATCAACAATATTAGAGAAAAGTATAACAGAAAATTCCTAGCCTCCAGTTATGGCAAGACAGTAGTATACATGAAATTATCCTGTTAACAGAGTGGAGAAATGTAAAACAAACAAACAAACAAAACAGAAAACAGTAATATAGAAAGTGTTATAAGTATTTCACTGAGTTTTCAAGAAATAAAAGAAAATATATAGGTTGGGAGGCAAAAAAAAACAACAACACAAAAACAAACAAACAGCGAACTGAACACAACAGCAATGAACAATCTGTGGTTTCTGTAATACTGGTGGTATTGTAGGGTGAGAGGGTTAGTTTGGGAGGGGCAGTCAATATTTCTAATCTATACTTTGATTTTAAAGTCTATGTGTGAAGAGGAGAAGAGACACTGTAGCTTTCTAAGGGAGTAGTTGGAAAGCATGAATAAAGGCAGGACTCTCAAAGGGACACACCCTTGGTATAGGGTAGACCCAAAAATTCTGTCCAACACCACAGGGAGATATTTAGGCAGATGTTTCTGTCAGAACTCTGAATGACCAAAAACAAATTAAATAAATAAAAGCTCTCCTGAGAATTCCATACCTGTCCCTATGTCAATTTAAAGTTTGAAATTTAATCTCTGCATGATCTGGAAAACCTCAAGTCAAAAAATGAATTTGAAAATTTATCTTGGTCTGATGACAACACTGAGGCACATGGTAGAATATGAAACTGCTAGAGAAGTGAGAACCATTAATTCAGGTCACACACAATTCTCATTAACAAAGTCACAGTGAAGATGAGTTCACAATTAAGAATTGTAAAACATATAAGAAAACAGTTCATTATGAGCTAGAGTCAACAGAAAAAAACAAGAGGATTAGCAACCCAAGAACTTAAAATCAAAATAATCTACTAGATATAAAATATGTTTTTAACAAAGATATAAAGAAATACACACACACACACACACACACAGCTGAGCAGTAGGAATAGGTGGATGTGAAAAGAATAAAGAAAACCCTAAAAAAGTAAGATATGGTCATTGAAATTCTATCTACACTAATAAAAGAGAAACATGGTAATTGGCGTATGACCGCTACCCTTTTCATTGGCTAATCAGCGAGATATGCAAATTAACTGTCAGCCAAGATGGCAGCCGGCAGCCAAGCAGCTTGAAACTAACATGAGGCTTGCTTGCCTCAGTGACGGAGGAAACCAACGTTCCCCGCCTGCGGCTGCAGGCCTCTGAGCCTGCAGTTTCAAACATTGTAACAAATACCGCCGGACTTCAGCCAGCAGGATCGCAACATTGTATGGAAAGGCCAGAAACCTACTTTTAGCAGCGGAGGCCTAAGAGCTGGAGCCAAACCTCAAGCTAAAGCTGGCCCAGAATAAAAAATTTAAAAAGAAAGAAGAAAGGAGCGGTTGGGAGTTCAGTCATCCCAGCCTGAAAACAGCCCTCAGCAACTCACCCAGACTGGCCAGGCGCCCCAGTGGGGACCCCCACCCTGAAGGGTGGT
>NW_006383010.1:6064332-6071463 GCF_000327345.1 Myotis davidii | reverse complement strand
GGGCACAGGCCAGGCTGAGGGACCCCCCCCACCGAATGCACAAAGTTTTGTGCACCAGGCCTCTAGTATATAATAAAAGGCTAACATGCAAACTGTCCCCTCTACTGGGAGTTCAACCGGGAGTTCTACCAGTGAGGAGGGCCGGCTGGCCAACCGCCCATGGCCCCTCCCCCCGGCCAGCCCAGCCTGATCGGACCAGCCAGACCCCACAGGTGCACAAATTCATACACCAGGCCTCTAGTTTGAAAATAAATAGCAGAGCAGACATGTTTGAAAAGAGACTTAATGAACTGGAAAAACTAAGTGTGAGGAAATTCCATAGAACAAAGCACAGAAGGATTAAGAGATAATAAACACAAAGAAGACTTTAAGATATGTGGAAGATAGGAAGAAAGGATTGTTTTACTTCTGATAGGAATTACAGAAGGAGAAAAGAGATAAAGGATAGGAAAGAAAATATGCAATAAAATAATAGCTCAGTTTAAAGAAAGACCACAAGCCCTAAATAACATAAATAAAACTAAATTTCTCTCTAGAAATGTTGTAGTGAAACTGCTAAATGTCAAAAAGGAAGAGCTCTTAAAACAAGCCTGAGATAAAAGATTATGTATAAAATAATGACATTTTAACTAATAACCAATTTCTTACAGCAACAGAGAGAATGAAAGACAATGGAAAAATATCTTTATAGTACTGATAGACAATATCTGTCAACCTTGACTTCTAAAACCACATAATCATCATTTACTACTGAAGATGAAATTGACATATTTTCAATAAAGACTATATTTTCCATTAATCATGATCACTGAAAACTACTAAAAAATGTATTTCAGGATAAAGAGAGAATAAAAGAGTTTATATTAAAATACAAAATGATAAAAACCTAGGAAATATCTACATATACAGCAATTAAAAATAGTAAATCCTATGAAACAGATATAAGCAAAAATTGGTTTTGTGAAATCCAGTGGAATCAATGGAGAGAATCAGAACAGATAGCTTAACAAGTTTTCTAGATGAAAGAAAACTCACAAACATTAAGCAACTCACAAATATAAATATCCTTCTTCCTTCTCAGTAACCACCTAGAAAATATATAGAAAACTAGGAGCCCAGTGTGGGATTCGAAATCATGCAGTACTGCCCATTCTCGAGTTGCCGGTCCAGCCCTGCATCACTCCCTGGGCCCCGCAGCAGCCACGGCCACTGCCAGTCCAGCCCTGCCTCACTTTCTGGCCCTTGAAGCAGCTGTGGCCGCTGCTGATCAGGCCCTCCCTTAGTGCAGGGGCAAAGGCCCCTGCCACCCCACCCCTGATGCTGAGCGCGCAACCTCCTCCTGTCCTGTCGACCCATTATGATGTCCCGGTTAATTAGCATATTTCTATATTTTTATATATCCTATCTAATAAAAGAGTAATATGCAAATTAACCCTCACTCCATCACAAAGATGGCGGTGGCCACGGAGCTGGAGTGAGCAGGAGGCTTGAGTTGTCCCCGGCGATGGTGGAAGCCAAGCTTCCCGCCTGCCCTGCTGGCTGTGAGCTCCGCTCAAGGCTACAAAGTTTCAATTATAGAAGATAAATAAACCCCAGATACCTGCTTTCAGCCAGGGTGGCCTCTGCTCAAGTGGGGACTGAGAACCTGGGTTGCCTGGGGCAACCCAGGCTTCGAGCCGGACCAAGGCAACAAAATTTCAATTATAGAAGTTAAATAAAACCCAGATACCTGCTTCCAGCCCACGGGCATGGCCAGTCTGAAAACCCTGAAGGGGCTGTGGCCAGCCTGAAAAGAGCCCTCAGTCCCTCACCCAGGCTGGCCATACACTCATAGGGTGAGAGTCCCCACTGGGGAGCTTGACCAGCCTGCAAACCGCCATCAGCCCCTCACCCAGGCTTGCCCGGCACCCCATCGGGGACCTCCACCCTGAACCTTTTTTTTTCTTGCTCAGTGGACAGAGCATCGGCCTGAAGACCAAAGGGTCTCAGATTCAATTCCGGTCAAAGGCACATACCTCAGTTGCAGGCTCCTCCCTGACCTGGGCCCTGGTCCGGCTCATGCAGGAGACAACCAAACAATGTGTTTCTCTCACATCAATGTTTCTCTCTGTCTTTCCCTCTCTCCTCCACTGTCTCTAAAAAATCAATGGAAAAAATATCCTCAGGTGAGGATTAAAGAAAAAAGGAAAGAAAAGAAGATGCCACTCTGAAATGCAACAAAACAATAAACCATATATAAATTAATCCAGCAAAATCCTCATGGAGAAATTTTTTTAAAATATTTTGAATGGCATAGAAGTGATTCTGAATAAATGGAGGAATATAGCAATCATTCAGAGGTTCTGACATTTCCTAGCCCACCAGTCTAATCCTCTGCATGCTTTGCATATTTTTAAACTGATGTATAGTATTAAATTGTCTGAAAATAGTTATAATTATGGACCTCTGGTTCAACTCAGAATACCAAAAGGCAAAAAAACCTATTAAAGTAATGTCTGAATGTAAACTTCAGGAAAATGGATTGAATTCTGTGTATATTTTGGCCCATTAAATCATGATCTTACTGTGTGTATGTAGAGGTCTCCTCTCTTCAATTCAAACTCTCCTGAAATTCATTCATTGTGTAAGTCTACTACAAGAACAGACCATAGTCAATCACTTTTTCTCTTTTACAGAACATTTAGGTTGATAACAATTTATATGAATTTTCCTAAATAAAGCAAAATACTGTAAGTGTGTTTTTGTACACATTTGTGAAAATTTCTCTAAGGAATTTATGTAGTTTTTTTCATTTTAAGAAAGTTGTTTGCTCTACATTCTTTGCCGACACTTGAAGTTAACAAACCTATTAATTTTGTCAATCATATAAATTACTGTTTACCTCTTTACTAGTGAAATTAATAATATTTTTATGTAATTACTGACTACCCAAATTATCTCTTTTGTGAATTGTCTGCTCGTAACCTTTTGCCCATTTTCAAAAGAAAATTTCAGTAAGAATTTTTTGTATAATGAAGTACTTTTTATTAAATGAAGTACTAAAATGATAAATAATGGGGAAGATTAGAGATATCATACAAATGAATTCTGCCAGGTATTTTATTTGATAGTATCTGGAGCAAGGTAAATATGGACTTAGTGATATGATTAATAGCTGGAATTGCATTAAGCTGAATGATTTTATAAAAGGTTTATGACTATTGGATTAATGTCATTCTAAAAGAAGATTGCTTAGGATTTTCTCTTTGGCCCAGTTTTGTTCAATATTTTTATCAATAACCTACAGAGAGAAATGGTGTGTATATTATTTACAGACATTATCTAAATGTGGAGTTTAATACACTGAATCATATACATCCAATTTATTATATGAATTAAATATAGGGTGTTTGGAGATTGTTTTTTTTTGGGGGGGGGGATATAATGAAAATGATGAATTAATTAATCCAAAAATATTTCAAAGAGTTAGAAAAATTGAGTTAAATCTTTGTGAAATTAAACAATCATAAATACTTATACTTAGATTAAAAATGAGTAAAACAAAAGCTAAGCATAATGAGCTATACATGCCATTAGCATTTGAGATGAAAAAGACAGCAATTCTACCTCCTTGAAAGCCCTAAATAACCAAAACCCTAGTGATTCTTTAAAAAAAAAAAAAAAACGAATGCAATCCTAGACTGTGTATACTCTGTGTGCCACTATGTTCTACTCTAGTTATAGCCATTTGCAATTTATTGTTCCACTTTTAGTTTTTTTCCTCATTTTTTAAAAATAGAGGGGTCAATAACTGATGTATAGAAGGGAAAAGAAAAGCCAACTTTTTTTTCTCTGAGGAAAGGTTGAAACAACTATTGCTGTTCAACTGGAGGAGACTCAGATGGCATGTGAAAGCAGTCTTTAAATATTTAAAAGGCAATTGAACAGCAATTAAATCAGTTATGTGTGTCTCAAGAGGAGACACATTAGCTAAATATAACCAAATGATGAACCATTATCATGAGGCAAAATTTGACTCAATATGCAGAATTCAGGTCAATTCTAGCCATATAAAAACTGAATCAGTGATTTCAAGTGGTAGTGATTTCCATATCACTGGGAAGATTGCCAAGTACTCCGTATATTGTAATGCGCATCCAAGCCAGGGTTAGAGCAGAGGCTTTGTTGGTAAGTTTCAACATTAATGGTTTTTCATTTTATGGCAAAGACAATTTTTTAGTTACTCATTGACTCCCCCCTCCTTTTTTTTTCAATTGGTTAATAATTAGCAGCAAAAATTTCGTAATCTGACAATTGATAGTTTTATGATCTGATTATCCTTCCGTAGTCAAAATTGTTCGTAAGAAAAAAATCTTCATCTCTTAAAATATCTTCAAGAAATGAACTTCAATTCCTTAAGGTTTCTTTCAGGTTTTGTCTGAAAATACTAAGATAGTGAAATTCTAAATATTCTGAGTCATCAAATCACTCAGTAGAAACTACTAATTAACTAACTATGGATTAGTTAGTACCATAAGTATGAGAGCTTTTGAATATTTTTTTTAATCAAGGAGAGAAAAATGGTTTAGAAAACTAGATATTATAACAAAGTAAAATGTAACTAATTAAGTGTGTGTAAACAAAAGAAATGTATGGAAAGTTTTATATATTTCAAGATCATAATAAAAAAGTAGACAGAATTCAAATTGAGCAGTGGACAAAAGCTATTGGTGATAAGTAATCCCACTTTAAAGTGCATTTTTAAAACTAGTGCTACATACTTTAAACTAACATCTATAAAATGATAGAGTTTAGAATAAAATGGCAAAAATGAAAATTTATAATAACTCATGATTTTGTATCATCATTAAACCATTATTGTTTTGGCACCTCTTACATGACAGGTACTATTTACTCACATATAAGATTTAATTAAGAAAGGAAGTCAGTAGCCCTGGCTAGTTTGGCTCAGTGGAGAGAGCATCGGCCTGCGGACTGAAGGGTCTGGGGTTAGATTCTGGTCAAGGGCACGTGCCCGGGTTGCGGGCTCAATTCCCAGTGTGGGGCATTCAGGAGGCAGCCAATCAATGAGTCTCTCTCATTGATGTTTCTATCTCTCTCTCCCTCTCCCTTCCTCTATGAAATCAGTAAAAATATTTTAAAAAAGGAAAGGAAGTCATTAATCAAGTCTAACAAAATATGCAATTTTCATATAGGATTTACTGTAATAGCACTTTTAGTTAAATGTAGTGTTGGATATTTTAATTAAAGGAGACACTTTTATCCTGGGGACCACAATATAAATCTTGATTATCATTCTTCTCTGCAAGAATCATAGAAACACTTTCTGGCATGGACTTCATAACATCTAATTAATTCCTCAAAAGAAATATTTTCTCTTTTGCTGGGTTCTCATCTATGTATACAGAACCCTAGTTTAATGTACTCTTTGATACAGTTTCAAACCTCACAACATACTAGTTAAATAGAAAATCTGTATATATAAAAGGCTAAGTGTCCATCAAACCGGTACCTATGACATGCACTGACCACCAGGGGACAGACACTCAATGCAGGAGCTGCCATGATGCACACTGGCCATTTAAAAATAAATGGCACCTCAGACCTGGCACTGACAAACCAACACTCGGCTTCCCCCAAGTGGGACACAGGCCCCGCCACCACCCCAAAACGACACCCCACCAAATCGAAGCCAACACTGCCAAAACCCCATGGCACAAAATGCAGCCCACAGCCCAGCCCAGTCCATAAACAGTCGCTGTGGGCGCTGGGTAATGACATCACGTAGCAACGCCCAGCTTCCCCTCCCTACTGACTAGCCTCCTTTGAGTTTCTTCAGCCCAGGAACACGACTTGCTTTATAGCCAGGTGCAAACATTTTACAGTTTAACCAAATGTCTATGAAGCGTTTTCATGTGCCTCATCTCATTTGAGCCTTACAGAAGTCCTGGAGTAGGTAGATAGGAGACTCAGTGGAATCCTATTTTCTTTTCATTAGACTTAAAAAGTTTAGAAACTCATTCCAACTGAAAAGAAGTAAGAAATGGTGAACCTTGAAAATGACTTCAGGTTTTCTCACTGCCCAGAATATAATCAAACACTGCTGCAGTTAAATATTTTACCCTTTGTTCTCCCTGTGTGATCTACAATAATAATCTGCTTAGTGTTGATATTTACTGCTGTGTTACTGACAATTACCTGAAAGACAAGTTAGGGTGCTTCATTAGTCTGGAATAAGTTTAGCTAAATCAGAAAGCAGGTCTAATTAAGCAAGCTTATCTATCTAATCTAATAAAAGAGAAACATGCAAATTAACTGTACCTCCACTATGCCCACCAGCCAATCAGGAGCAAATATGCAAATTAACCCAACTAAGATGGAGGTTAATTTGCATACTAGGCACCAGTGGCCTGGGTCTAGGAAACATCATAGGGCACCCAGGTCACTCTGAGGTAGGCCCCGTGTTGGCCCTGAGCATCCTAGGAAGGGCCTGAGCCAGGGGGCTCCTGGGCAGGGCCTGAGCCTGCAATCAGAGCTGAGGGCGCCACTGACCAGGCCTAAGGCTCCGCCAGAGGCTTGAGGCCTGGGCAGGGGCAGAGCCAGTGATTTAGAGCAGTCTGGGGGTCCCCTTTCCAGGCCTAACGCCCTGGCCAGAGGCCTTAGGCTTTGGGTAGGCGATCGGAGCGGGCTGGGGGGTCCCCTGTCCAGGCCTAATGACCTGGCCAGAGGCCTGCACAGGGGCAGAGCCTGTGATCGCATGGGGCTGGGGGTCCCCTGCCCAGGCCTAACACCTAGTAGAGGCCTTAGGCTTGGCCAGGGGCCAAGCTAGGGATCAGTGTGAACTACAGAGGAAACACCTTTTCTGACTGCTCATTGGCTAAGCTCCCTGTTTGCCACTGGTAATATTCTTAGTAACTTGGGTAATAAGAATCCAAGAAGATGATGTAGGGATTTTCCCCCTCACTCCTGGAGAAAAAAATGAAGGTCCGCTGCTCGAGGGCTAAGAAATGTCATGTCCTGCCCTAGCCAGTTTGGCTCAGTAGATAATGCCTGGAGGCCTGCCCACCACAGGGTCTGGGTTCAATTCTGACGAAGGGCATGTACCTAGGTTGCAGGTTCCTCGCTGGCCGA
>NW_006383010.1:6043580-6064105 GCF_000327345.1 Myotis davidii | reverse complement strand
ATGGTGAAGGGACTGGAGTCCGTGTTGATAAAAGCACCTTGGTGTCTGCGGTGACTGTCAGTGGCTGCAGCAGCAGGGTGATGGGGCTGGTGTCTTCCCCTGATCAGCTCGGTCGCCTCCCACAAAGGGAGGCCAGACTGAGGCATAGGCCCGCTCCCCAAGGGGAGCAGGGAGCAGGCCTAAGTCATCAGTAGGACATCCCTTGAGGGCTCCCAATATGTGGAAGGGGACAGGCCGGGCTGAGGGACCTCCCCATAGTACACGAATTTCGTGCACTGGGCCCCTAATATATATATAAAAGGCTAAGTTGACTCCCACATGTATGATACATATAAAGCTCTCTCTCTGGCACCAATCGCACTCGTGTGTTTTGATCTGTCATTGTCGATCGTGAATTTGGTTGATACTTCTACTATAGAGAAAGGGCGAATAGCGATATTAAAATATTTCTTCTAATTAATTTCCTTTCAATGTGCATGAATCCATGCACCAGGACACTAGTAATAAAATAAATAAAAGATAAAGGCTGCTCAACTGTGACACATTGTCAAAAGCAAGAAATGATAGTTAACCTCTCTACAGAGGAGAAAATGAAAAAAGGTACTAAATTATTTTATAAAATAAGCTATAGATATTTAGTATGAGCATATACTGTCAATAATCTTGGAAGAAAATACAGTTTTGTCTAATAAAATTTTTTAAAAAACTTGGTTGGTTGATCTATCAATCAATTCTTAAATTGTGTCAGATAGTATTTAAGAAGGCAAAGGGGAAGATAAATCAAAAGTATTCCCAACAAAATAGTTATAATTACAAAATTTTGATCCTTAAAGGTATGTTTCAAATATCTGATGCCAGAAAAATAAGCTTTTATTTTTAAATTAATTGTGAATTGTTTTAAAGCAACTTGTTGGCCAAATTAGCTGAGTCAAAAGTTTAATGTTTGTGTTTCTTAAATGTTTTTTAAATGAAAATCACTTTAATTTATAAAAATAGCATTTCTAAATTTAAAGGAATTTAAGCAATACAAAAAAGTATTTAAAAGCAGGTTGAAAAAACTCACCTAGAAATAATTATCATACATTTATATAGAAATATAAATGGAGGATGGATGGATGAATGGATGGGTAATAAAAATACTTGTATAAAAATGGGCTATCATATGTGTTGTTTTAATGAAAATAATTAAATTTAATTTTACTTTGTGGGAATAGGAGATATATTTAATAAATATGAAGACATTCCTAAGTACCATATAAGTATTTATTTACCACACAGATAGTATTTCTTAAATCAGTTCAATTCTGACATGGGCATAAATGAAGCATTTACTATAATAGTATTTTGTCAGTTTCCTTATAGTTTTATTTTATTCGTTTATTTGCTATCATGGATGCACACAATTTTGTGACTTTTTTAAAAATTGTGCATTTTATCATAATGAAATATCCTTGTCCTGGTGAGTGCTTTTGTTTAAAGTACACTTTTTGAAATATAAAATATGTACTGAAAATTGCACATTATAAATATACAGCTTGATGATTCTTCAAAATTCACCAAGCATATAACCACCAAAAGATCAAGAAATAGAAAGTTACCAGCAATCTGTAAAACTCACTCATTGCTCTGCTAGTAATTACCATACTCTGATGCACCGCTTTCCTAATTTCAATCACCGTCTATTGGTTATGTCTGTTTTGAAATTCATGTAGATAGAAGCTGGCTGCTTTTGCTCACTGTTGGTGAGATTCGTCCATTGCACTGCATGCTTGTTCATTTCTCCTTGCTGTAAGGAATTTCTTTATATAATACAAATTTATCCATTTACTACTGATTGATATTTGATTGTTTCAGATTATATTATAAATGGTACTGCTACAAACATTCTTATTTCTGTTTCATGATGGATATAGGCACTCATATCTGTATGCTATATACCAGAGGGTGTAATTAGGGGTCAAAGTAAATGGCCCCAAACAGTTTCCAGTGTGTCTCTAGACTGAGTTATTTAAACTGTTGTTGTTTCTCCCCATACAATATACAAACAATAGCATGTTTACAAGATGCCATGCTATTCTCTTCTTGCTGAACCTTGCACAGACCTGTTTGTTCTGATGTTCCATTTCTCTGATGTAGTAGATGAATTCCAAACTCTCCTTTATCTGAGAATAGTTTACTTTCCCTGATGAGCCAAAATGTCAGGGATGAGTATCTCATGTTCTATTCATTTATTCTCTCTCGTGGAGACATAGCAGAAAAGGGAAGAGGTCAGGGGAACCTGTGCAAGAACCATTAACAGTTCCTGGGCATTTTTATCATTTGTGAGGTTCTGTGAAATGCCTATACCAGACACTGCTTCTATCTGAGGGTGTATTAAATCCCAATAGCTAATGAACCAGAGGCCCTTCCCAAGCACGAAAGGTGAGTGATGCTTATAGTTCTCTTCTTAGCCTCTCACTTGCCACGCCCCCCCTTTTTTTCAGAGGACAGAAAGGAAGGGCAAAGAAGATCCAGTTTATTCTTTAACTTGGTTTTATTATTTCAAAAAGTCTTTTCTCTATACAGACATACAGAGAAACAAAATAGTAATAGTTAAGACATTCCAGAGTGACAAGGAAAAAGTTAGAGGAAATAAAAATATTCTTTTTGTTTAAATACTTAATTTCACCATTGGTGTCAATCAATGAAGAAGAGATTCAAAAATAATGGAACAGGAAATCTTAATTATAATTCAAGAATAGTTTACAGAAAAAAGGCTTGTATCTATAAATTAAAAGACTAGTACAGTGAAAATGAAATACAGCCTAGTAACATACTGGTCTTCAAAGATAAAGGTATAATCTTTTGGCCCTTGAAGTAAAAATAGAAAATAAAAAAGTAAGAAAAATCAAAACACAAGCTGTGGCAGGCTGTATAGATGCAACCTGTGATGAACTGAATTGAAGTAGGATGGCCTCACCCTTGTCTATTAACAAGAAGCAAATCCAGAGAGTAGAAGACAGTGAAATAATCAATGACTATAAAATACTCAAGACAAAAGTATAACTTTAGATTTTTATACACAAACTATTATTCAAATAGAAAGTTTAACTATTTTGCACATGGAAGAATACAGGGAATATAGTTTTCATAAGTTTGTAATGAAAAGTCTACTAGAAGACAGAAATACAGAATTGAGCCAACCAAGAAATCTACAGAAAGAGGCAAAACAAATAAAACAAAAGTGAAGATTATGATTGTATAATATAATGAAAATATTATGAAAAGTCAAGGGTATGCTGTTAAGGGACATGAGAGATAACTGAAAGAAGGCTGATTTCATTTTTAAATTTTTTTTATAGCCAGGGGTCAAAAGACCACATTTAAAGCTGACACTTCAAGCAACAGCGGCATTAGTACAATTGTTCAGCCACAATGCATTTCTGTAGTGAAGTCAGTTCATCATGGATTATTGACAAAAGAATGATATCAATTTGTGTGGAAATTACTTGTATCATAACAGTTTTTACAGATGAATAGAATCAGAAGAGTACACATAAACTTTTCAGTAGAAGGGTGAAAGCTCTCAGCTACCTTGCTGATAGCAGGAACTCTTAGCCATATTTGAAGAAAATTAAAATGAGCATCAACACCCTGAAAAGGACCTCCTGCTTTGTTTGCATGGTTGTCATATTGTGGCAGGTGGCATTGCTTCCCCTGTATACCATAATGGCAGCCCTACTGGCTCAGAAATCGATTTCCAAATGGATTGCGTCAGTATCCATCAGTCCAGCTGTAATTAAAGTGCCAATAGCATTTCCATTTAATTGTCTTGTGTATTTTAAATCTCTACTGTGGCAGCCTCTCTTCACACTGAGATGCTTATGGTGTTCTAAGTTATTTCATCAGAAACTAATTATTGTTTTTGTTAGTTCTCCTGTCTGCACTGATTTGAATTACCTTCTTCTAACCCTCCTCTTCACAGAAGTCATACTTTCGAGAACGCAATTTTGCAGAATACAGATTTTCAAAATTAAATACGTGTCAAGGCCAAAATGATTTTGTATTTAAAGGTGTAGAATTAACACCAAGAGCACTAAGTTTATCGACTAAAATAAATAATGGTTATGGAGAAGGAAAGAAGTGGAATTAAGTTGATTCTATCCTTGATCATCATAGGTCAGAGTTATCTCTAAAGAAATAGAGAATTGCCCTGGCCGACTTGGCTCAGTGGATAGAAAATTGGCCTAGGACCAAAGGGTCCCAGGTTCTATTCTGGTCAAGGGCACGTACCTTGGTTGCAGGCTCATTCCCAGCCTGGGCCCTGGTTGGGGCATGTGCAGGAGGCAACCAATTGATGTGTTTCTCTCACATCTATATTTCTCACTGTCTTTCACTCTCTCTGCTACTCTCCTTCCAAAAATTAATGGCCCCCTATTCTCTGTGCCCATTGATTATTCATATATATATACACACACACATATATATATATACTCAATGTATTATGGATATAGTGTGTTGCAAAAGTAGGTTTACAGTTGTGAGTACATGAAACACAGTTTATTCTTATATTATTATTAATTATTGTATTATTTTCCATACAAAGAACAGTAAGCTTACTTTTTCCCCATATATGGCAAGGCATGATAAGAAATTATATTGTTTGCTGAGTGATGGCCAAAAACCAGTGACTGGCAGAAACATGGATACAAAAGGCTGAGTCCATTGCTATAAAATAAGACAATTCTGTCTTGTCATTAGATGATCCATATCTCCATATGGCCATAAAGAAAGTAGATTTCAGCAGAACGCAAATCTTTGCCTAGTTTTCTTTCTTTCCCAGTCTTACTGTATTTTTCCTACTCCCTCACAACTTATACTCTGAAGCTCTCTCTAAATAAATGATGTGCTTAATAATCTCTATCTCAGGCTCAGCTTACAGGAAAACAAACCAAAGACATTAATATAATAGAACAATAGAAGAAAGGATGTACAAAATATATAAAAATGGAAAAATATAGCAGAAAGTTATCTATTAAAAGTGAAACAAATATTATAGAACTGAAAAATACCTGAAATTAAAAACTCATTGGAAGTTTATAAAAACAGACTGAACAGAGAAGAAAAAAAACAACAAGCTAATGAATTAGAGACAGGGCCATAGAAAATGTCCAAACTGAAACAGAAAGAGAAATGTGAATCAAATCTCATAAAATATTATAAGAAACATGTGAGCCCTGACCAGTTTGGCTCAGTGGCTAGAGTCGGCATGTGGACTGAAGAATCCCAGGTTCGATTCCGGTCAAGGGCATGTACCTTGGTTGTGGGCACATCCCCAGTAGGAGATGTGCAGGAGGCAGCTGATCCATGTTTCTCTCTCATCAATGTTTCTAACTCTCTATCCCTCTCCCTTCCTCTCTGTAAAAAATCAATAAAATATATTTTTTTATAAAAGAAACATGTGAGACATGTTGGAGTTAGAAGGGCTTGAGAGAGTGGGCAGAAGCAATATTTAAAAGTGAAATGGCTGAGCATTTTCTAAAACTTATAAAAGACATCAACCTAAGAAAGGAACCTATAGCAGTACAAATACAGCAAATGTAAGAAATAGGTACATTATAGCTAAACTATCAAAATACAAAAACAGAATATAAACTTTAAATTAGTTAGAGATTTCACCTACGAAAGAATAACTGTAAGACTCACCACTAAGTTTTCAACAAAATCAATGGAAAGTGGGATGAAAAATTTAAAGCCCTGAAAGAAATTAAAACATGTTCATTGAAAGTATCCTTCAAAAATGAAGGCAAATACAATGTAAGGCTATAAAATTTCTGAAAGAAAACACAGGAACAATATGTGTGACCCTGGATTTGATTATGAGTTTTTAAATGCAATGTTAGGTTTTGATCCATAAAAAAAAGTTGTACTATCTTAAATTTTAAAACTTCTCTGTGAAAGACGGTGTTAAGAGAATAAAAGGATGAGTCAGAGATTAGAAGAAAATATTTCCAAATCACATATAACTGACTTATATCCAGAACAAAGAACTCAACAGTCTGAAGACAAGCAGCCAAATTAAAAATAGGCAAAAGCAATTTGAACATCTTACCAAGAAAGTATACACGGAGCATATAAGCATATAAAAATTGCACGTCACTTATACCTAGGGAATTACAAATTCAAACAACAATGAGATACCACTGCATACCTACTAGAATGACTAAAATTCAAAACACTGACAATACAAAATGTTGGCCTAGCAATGGGAACTCTCATTTGTCACTGGTTGGAATGCAACATGATAGAGCCACTTTGATAGACAATTTGGCCGTTTCTTATAAAGCTAATCATAGTCTCACCATAATCCAGCAATGTGCTCCTAAGTATTTACCCAAAAAATTCAAAACCTTTGTCCATACATAAGCCTGCGCAAGTATGCTTACAGCAGTTTTACTCATAATTGTTAAACATGAGAAATAATTAAGATGTCCTTCCATAGGTGAATGGATAAACAAACTGTAGTATTGTTCAGTGATAAGAAGGAATAAACTATCTATAAACATAAAGCATGAATGAATATTAAATGTGTAATCTTAAGTGAAAGACACCAGTATGAACAGGCTACATACTTTGTGATCCTAGTGAAGCTAAAAATAATTTAAGACAGTGAGAAATTAGCACAATAATAGATAAGTACACGAGTGAAATAAATTAGAGAGTCCAGATACAGACCTAATCAAAAATACTAACCTGATTTTGATTAAACACTATTTCAATTTAATGTAAAAAGGATAATCTTTTCAACAAATGTTCTGGGTCCATATGAAAAGAAAATAAACTTAATCCTTATGAAATACCATAGAGAAAATCTACTCAAGAACCATCAAAATCTAAATGTAAGAGATTAAACAATAAGGCTTCTAGAAGAAAACATAAAAGACTACTTAATGACCATTTCTTAAAGAGGATACTTTAAAAGAGAAAAAGATTGATAAATTAAACTTATATAAATAAAATATTTTTATTTTAAGTCATCAATGTCATAGTAAAACCATTGACCACAAACTTGAAAAAAATATTTGCAATATATATTTGTCTGACAAAATACTTGTATTGGTATATATAGAATGCTTATAAGTCAGTAAGTAAAAGATAGCACAATCAAATAGTGGGCAAAATGATTCAGTAGCAACTTAACAAAGTAAATAATAAGGTAATGAAAATGTGTTCAATATCACTAGTCATCTAGGAGATGCAGACAAATACCAAATTTAATATTACCACTTACTTATCACAGTGCCAAAATTAAAGTAATTGACTATCCAGTGATGGCGAACCTATGACATGCGTGTCAGAGGTGAGACGCGAACTCATTTTTTTGGTTGATTTTTCTTTGTTAAATGGCATATAAATATCAAAAATATAAATCTTTGTTTTACTATGGTTGCAAATATCAAAAAATTTCTATATGTGACACGGCACCAGAGTTAAGTTAGGGTTTTTCAAGATGCTGACATGCCGAGCTCAAAAGCTTCGCCATCACTGGACTATACCAATTGTAGTGAGGACATAGAGTAATAGGAACTCTCAAATGATGCTGGTGGAAATTTAAAATTGGTTTATCCGCTTGGAAAACTGGCAGTTTTATAGCAAACATATGTCTAACATAAGACCCAGCAATTACATTTCTACATATTCATCCAATAAAATTCAATGCTTACTTTTATCAACTACACAATCCAAAATATTAAAAAATCCAGAATTCCATGTTTGAGGTCAGATCATTGGAAACTAGAAATTTCAATAAAATATATCCCACCAAAGATGAAAAAAATATAGGAAGAGGTAGAGAAAAACACGAATGCAATACTGAAGCGATGAATTTAGTAAATTAGTCATTACCACAGGAGAAGTCTATTAGACCTACCCATAATTCATGCATGCAGCAGAGGTGCAAACTGAGGCTGACTCCATTTGACCCAATGGTCTTATTACCAAGTTATGTATGGTGGTTGAGATTTTTGGCATTCTCTTGTTCCCTGAGGTAAGAGACTTTAGAGTATAAATGTTTTACCTCTGGTAAAATATAGCACATTGAATGCTAATGTACTTGCTGGAAGGCACTCATCTGGCTTCAGGAGATATACTTATTTTATTGAGCAGATCATATTTTACCCTCAGAAATGTTGGACTGAGAAAATCAAGCCTGTTCAAATAGCTCAAGAAAACTATGGCATCCAATAAAATGTAAGTCAATGTCTATTCTCTGAAATAAAAAAATTTGCTACCACAGAAGAGGCCATTTAACACGAGGGAGTTTCCTCCAGCATTTTGAGATGTTTTTAATGAGTACTTGCATAGTATGCATGTTCCCATTCATTTTGTGGTATTTGAGGTGACCTATCAATAACACATTAAATATATTATGATTCTAAAGAAATCAGCATTTCTTAGATTCCTGACAAAACATCAGGGCATTATTTATTTAGCTGAATTGTCACTCAAATTAATGATCTCCATGTTGTCTAGAAGTCATGAGGTAAGTGAAATAGGGATATCAGGCAATTTGTCCGTGGCCACCCACTGCGCTAGTTTTAGAGTCAGTATTAGTTAAGAAAGTTTCCTGGTTCTTTGCTTCATGTTCATAGACCACAAGCCCATGCCTCATAACGTAAAATGGAGAAATTAAGTATTATAAACTAAAAGAACATTTTTATTTCCTCTAACCTTTTCCTTGCCACTCCGGGATGTCTTATATTATTACTATTTTGTTTCTCTGTGTGCCTCAATATAGAAAAGATTTTTTTGAAATAATAAACCAAGTTAAATAATAAACTGGGTCTTCTTTGCCCTTCCTTTCTGTCCTCTGAAAAATGGGGGTAGGGGGAAAGTGAGAAGCTAGGAAGAGAACTGTAAGCATCACTCACCCTTACATGCTTGGGAAGGACCTCTGGTTCACACCCATGTCCTCCATGCATGGTGGGAGGTCAGTTTGGTCAGAAGAGTACTTATTTTTAAGGCATTGAAAGCCATATATTAAGTGGTTGTGTAAGCAGTTAGGAAAAGCATTGGGAAAATTTTCCCAGAATGTTAGAAAAAAAAGGGGTAAAAATAAAATAAAATTATGGAATCTGGAAGATGCTTCTTAAAATTATAGTGTTCTCATGTAACAAGTGGAAGATTTTATATTACAGCAAAAACCTGAGAGAAATTAAAGATCCAACTACAAATCCTTGCTTGCTAAAAGAAAAACCGAATTCAGAAAATGGGATTTGAAAGTACCAGGGAAAGGGGTCTGAGTTCCCTTTCTCGCACACCATCAGACTTTCTTAATATGCTAAAGAATATTTAAGAGATAGAAGGACACATTTTTAAAACTGATAAATTATGAATTGGAGAGAAAAGAAAATTCAGAATGTGGCCCCTGATTTTTTGGGGAGGGAGCAACCAGATGAATGATAATGGCTATGGTGGAAGAGACGTATTAAAGAGAAAGAAGATAAAGATGATTAGTTCTCATGGAATGGTGTAGAATCAAGGTAATCATTGAATATCCAGGAGGTAATATGTATATAGTTAGTAGGTACAGGTAAGGGTCTAGAGCTATGAATAGAGATTTGGGTTATAGATGAAAATCAGAAAGTTACTTGTTTATAAGTAGTATCTGATGGCATAAGGCAGAATGGGGTGTCTGGATAGGAGGCTGGGTAGGAATAGAAATGGATTAAAGCCCTGCTGGTGTGGCTCAGTGGTTGAGCATCAACCTATGAACCAGGAGGTTAGGGTTCTATTCCCTGGAGGGCACATGCCTGAGTTGCAGGCTCGATCCCCAGTGTGGGGCATGTAGGAAGCAGCCGATCATTGAATCTCTCTCATCATTGATGCTTCTATCTCTCTCCCTCTCCCTTCCTCTCTGAAATCAATAAAAAAAAATATTTTTTTAAAGAAAATAAATGGATTAAGGACACAAAGTCCTGGGACAACAATCTTTATAGGGAAAGCAGTTGAAGAACAGCCTACAGTAAAGACTGGGAAGGAGAACCAGAAGAGCAAAGAGATAAAACCAAGTAAGTGTGACACATAAACCAAGAAAGAGGAAAGAACAAACTGTGTGCAGCAGGCCAGGAATCGGATGTGCAGGATTGCCTGAGGAGCTGGTAGGGAGTACATGAGAAGGCTTATCCAAGCGATTTTGGCTAAAGAAGAGAGGCCTTTCTTCACATATGCACCCTATCAAGAGCGAGGCCGCTGCAGAAGCCAAAGTTTTTTCATCAGAAACTCTGAAACATGGACGCCCAGCTGTGTTGCTTTTCATGTCTAGATAACAAAGTGAGAATGAGCCAAGAAGATTCTCCTATTTCTTCACAAATAAGAGTATGGCTGTGGGACTTCAATTTTAGCAGCTCTTGTGCTCTGGGACATTTGGGGCTATCATTTTTGCACACCAGTAGCAGTGAGCCTTAGACAGGTAGGTCAACTTTTTTTAAAAATGGAAATGACGGAAATCCAAGGGCAGCTAGCTTTAGTAAACATGGGTTTTGTGGCTCACAAACCTGGGATAGACAGGAAAGGATTCAGGGACTCAATTCCTTCAGAGCACATTCCTTTTTCTCCAACTCTTGTTTCAGCTTTCTCTATGCTAGCTTCATTCTATTTTTCTTCAAATGTCTTCTTTCACAGTGTGTGTGTGTGTGTGTGTGTGTGTGTGTGTGTGTGTTCTATTTGGAAGGAGGTGGACACAGATGGCTTCTGGCAAAGCTTGGCTTTTCTTCCAGCTTAATGACCTGGAAGAAAAATGAGGGACTTCTCGTTCTATTTTCTTATTAAACAATCCTAGGAAAATCACCAATTCACTCAGATTGGCTGTTTCTTATACAAAACACTACCATTGTCTGACTGGGTAAACTCCCTTTTCCAAGTAACGGAGTCAGGGGAAGCTCTTCCCTCAAAGGAATAGCTTTGCTGGTATCGGAATGAGGGGGAAAGGAACAGTGAGTGTATAAAAATGAAATATAGGTTATTCCTGTGAACTTGACCAATGGCATCTACAGCCTTTGAAGTGAGAAAAGGCTTGGATTACAAGGACTAAGTGCTGCCTGGGTCAACTAAGGCAAGGATTGAAAAGGGTTTGTAGAATTAAGAAACTGATGATCATTGTTCTCCTATAGACAAAGCAGTTTCAAGCAATGTTGAAATAAAAAGCCAGATGGTAGTGAGCTGAGGAGTAAACCAGAGGTGAAGAAGTATAAACTCCATCAGAGAGGACAACCTGCTGGATTCTAGAAGCTTTGCTATGAAAGAAAAGAAAGCAAAAGGATATGAGGATCAAAAGACAATTGGGGGAGGGATTCATTTGGAAACATCTTTTAAAAGTTATCATTTAAGTTTCTTAAAATACTTGCAATCCTATCACATTTCTGTTCTTCACTCATACAAATTCAAACGTTTACACTTCAGGGTATAGAGTCCATTAGTCTTCGCTCAAATCCTACATGCAAGACATTTACTAGTAACCTCTTTGAGTCTGTTTCTTTATTTGGGAAGTGGAATAATAGTACTTACCACAGAGAAGTGTATGAGAATTAAACAAGATTAATGTTTATTTGCTGTCAGAGAGTTCTTGAAAATAGTTCAATAATCTATCACAAATTTGCTCATGTAAATGTACTATGTCATCATGGAAAAAAGTGTTATTGAATCTTTTCACTTTATCAAGGTCCTTTTGGATTTGTTCTCATGGAAACCTATTTTGTTTGTAATGATTTGCAATTTTACCTTTTACTAATGTTCTTTATCGGTATCAGCAAGCTGGTTTTTAATTCTATCAGTCATTCTTTTGGGGAAGTAAACAAATTTTATATTGTCATTGTACTCTCCTAGGGACGACTGGTGTTTGTTCAATAGGATGTTGAAGACAAGAGGATGTTAGCAAAATCAAGGTTAGTGGGGAAAGTGTGACCCAGATATTGAAGGTAGGTTTGAAGTTTCTCTAAGTCCCTGTTATCCTCATGCTTTCATTATGGAAAGAGATTTCTTTAGCTTTTGTTTCTCTAATAAACTTCAGTTTATTTTTTGATTCAAGATATTTCCTTTTCTCATTTACTGTATATAGAGAACTGAGTTCGGAGAGTCACACATTTAAACTGGTAATGCTTCACATACACTTTTTCACCCTTCTGTCATTAGATGCTTCCAGAATTCTGGCTCTGAAAATCACACAGATGACATATAAAGTCAGCTCCCATCAATTTCTCAAAGCATCTGCCTGTATGAATGAGAGAGAGGTTGTCTAACTTACGTTACGCCTCCTTCAGAAGAGGTTCAGATACACCAATATTTTCTCAACCTCATATACTGTAAATGCTACAATGACCTAAAAAATATAGCTGGGAAGTCTTACATACAATCCCAAAATCAGAATTACAAGGTCTCCAGGAATCAGAATCGGGATGCTAATGAAAGCCATTTTGCAATCCTCAAAGTGACACACAATGTGACTTCTCCAGTACAAAGATATCCGAACTGTGGTTTCCATACAGGATTCACTTGATAAAATCAAACACACAATGGGAAAAAAATGTTGCCTCCAGATAAGCCACATTAAAGGTTTTGAATAAAAACGCTGATTCTCTCATGATTTAAAATCAAAATGCAGTTTTAAAAGATTTGATCATCACTAATGCTAATAGAAAAACATTTAAAATCTTTCAGTAGAAAGCTAAAGGACATGTTGATCTGTTTAAATTCTTCAAAGTAATATTTTTAAGAAAAATTAACAATAGGAAAATCACCACCAAATGCACTGCTCAGTGGCAATTGTCCACAACGCACAAAACAATTAAACAAACACAAACTATCCTCTAATTAATAGCCAACTATCCCTGATGGGTAACTGGGACATAATTCTACTACATTTCTATTAAGTAGGAAGAGTTAAGTCCTAACAGGAAACAGTTAGGTGATTTTTTTTCCTCTTAAAGGTAAACTAGAAAGATGTACTGGCAGTAAGGTAGAAAAACACTGAAATTACAGTCAGAAATTTGATTTCTAATATTAGCTGTGCTGTTAATGCTAGCTTTGTGACCTTGGGTAGCTCTTAACATGATGGTGATGGTTTTCTCAGCTGTAAAATGAGGCAGTTAGTGGCAATTAGATAATTTCCAGGGTCTTTTTTTAGCTCTGGCATTTCCTATATAAAGATGTCATAGCTATCAAGAGTAATATAAACTAAAGAATGAATGCCTAAGCAACCTCAGATACTGTAGATACCTGTAAATAATAACATCATCTTTCAATGCCTTAAAAGGCCTATGTCAAAGGTCTTATATGTATATAGTTATAATTTTTAAAAATTATCTTTCACAGTAAATTACTGGTAAGCAGAAAAAAACAGACTTCAAACTTCAGTCTGCTGGATATAGATATAGATTAGAGATAGAGATAGAGATAGAGATAGAGATAGAGATAGAGATAGAGCCATTGTTCTTTCCCAATATACCAAATATTTTGCCAGGTTATGGAGACTGTTGACAAAGCCTGACTAAACATGACTCTTTGTACCCCAGCCTTTGTATGTTGAGAAAATGAAACTGGACTGCAACTCATAAATTCATAAAACCATTCATTTCTTGTTGTAAAACCTTCTACTAATATATAAGTATCACTCACCACTTGTATTATTTTGGTATGCTTTCAAGTTTTGCATTTTCAAAACAAGTACTATTATAAAAATAAAATCAGGTTAAAAATAAAAATGGAAAATTTCAAAGATCTTTAATTTCAGAATTTTCAGTTGTTGCTTTTTCCTTTTTCAGAAACAGATGTTCAAAAGGACTGTTTGCTGCTTCAAAGTATTCACCTTCCACATGCCACATATAATGTGATTATGAGCCTTGTAAGATATACAGGCTAGTGTAATACAACCTTTCTCTTAATCATGTGCCTAAAATTTGCTTTTGTATGTGGGAAAATAAAATTTATGGAACCAGATAATGTAGCTGTTTTATTTAAAACCACTTTATTTTTACTAGCTAGGACTAATAAAACTCTTCAATGGATTCCAAGTTTACTTCTAGAAATCTTTACATGTCACCGCAGTTAGTGATCACAGGTGAAGAGAGAGCAAAATAAGTGAGTGAGAATAGATGCTTGGTTTGATGAAAGGTAGTGATAACTTTTGCATATGACTTAAATTATAAAGTATTTCCTTCAGAGGGTGATAAAATATTCTAACCATCTTCAGAGTGATAGTAATTTACTATCTTGGAGAGTAGAACCTTCCAGACATGATGGTTACAGGAGATAAAAAAAAATGAGAATTCTCTCTATTGACTTTAATAACTTTTTTGGGAAACACCTGTTATAAAAAGATTCTAAGTCCTTTTTGCTCTGGGCCACATACAAAAAGCCCCTATACCCTCAGTGAGAAATATGAAAGCTGCGTCACAGTGTGGGATCCCAGTAATTGGTTCAAGCCCTCTCCAGAATTTCTGAGCTTTTAAACCCACAAGATTTTCATGTGGAAAATTATATTATACTGGATCCTTAGCAAGCAGTATAAAAACGTTTAAGAGCCTAATTGTTCTGGCTGAGACTGCCAATAATACATTGAACAGAAATGGGCACCCTTGCCTTATATCCTAACTTAAAGGAAATATTTTTAGTGTTTCACTGTTGTATAAGAAGTTAGCTGTGGGCTTTTCATAAATGCCTTTATTATGCTAACGTCATTTTTTTTCTATTCCTAGTTTGCTGGAAGTGTTTATCATGAAAAGGTGTTGAATTTTGTCAAATGCTTTCTGCATCAATTTAAATGCTCATGTTCTGTTAATGTGGTGTATCACATTAATTGACTGGCAGATGAGAAGCCATCCTCACATCCCAAGGATAAATCCCACTTGGACCTGATATATCAGCCTTTTAATGCTGTGGAATTCAGCTTTCTAGTATTTTGATGAGTATTTGTGCATCTGTGGTCATCAGGGATATTAGCATGTAGTTTTGTTGTTGTTTAAGTGTCTTTGCCTGGCTTTGGTATTAGAGAAATGCTGGCCTCATAAAATGAGTTTTGATGTGTTCCCCCACCTTCAGTTTGTCTGGTGTTATTCTGGGGGGGGGGGAATTCCAGACAGATGGGCATTAATTCTTCCTTAAGTATTTAGTAGAATTTACAAGTGAAGTCATCTGTTCCTGCATACATAAAGAAAATGAGAGAGATACATACAGTGGAATATTACTCAGTCTTAAAAAAGATGTAAATCTTGCAATATGTGATCATGTGGATAAATCTGGAGCATATTATGCTAAGTGAGACAAGTCAGTCACTGAAGGACACATGCTGCATTATTTCATACAAACCAAAATCATACTTACCAATCCTAAAAGCATTTGTTAGAACCAGAAACAAGTCAAAGATGTTTATGGTCACCATAATTATTTAACATTGTTTTGGAAATACTAGCATAGTTACAGAAGAGAATATGAACCTAGATTAGAAATAAAAACAGGAAAAAAAATTCAAGAGTTTTGGTAACTAAGGGCTAAGTTCTTTCCCTCAAGAATGTTTATAGTGGATTAACTGAAATGGGCACAAACATGCAATAAAGCATCTATCAATTACTTCCAACTCTAGCAGCACGTGGTGGCTTTCCCAAGAGCCAGTCCCTAATAGAACTACCAGTAGCAGATAAAAAATTAGAGAATACAGTACAGCATGTCTGTTTTGCTGAGGTAAAGTTGCTTGACTTTTTATTTTTTCAGAGTAAATGTTTTTCTGAATTATGTCATTGTTTAAAGAGAATTGGCAAGATTTCATATTCGCCTTATAAGATATTCTCACACAATTAAAAAGAAAAAGAAACATAACTAGTCCAGGGTGATAATATAAATTGGGGTCTGCGCTTGGGGAACTGAACAGTAACCAAAGGCAATTGCATACAGTAACATATCAATTAGGATCCTGAGCCTTGAACCTGGGACCATCTGAGTAGAGCCAGAGCCTTCAATATGCACAATAACTCTCAAGAGTATCCATCCAAAGAAATACAGTAGAGTGTATACATTTGAAATCAATGAAGAGGAAAAGTAAGACAAAGTAAAACTAAAATTATATTGATTCAAAAGAAAAAGAAAATATAAGTAACAACATGAGAGCACAGAGAGAGCAACACAAATGAAAATCAAAATCAGTCTGGCCAGTGTGAGCTTCGACCTATGAACCAGGAGGTCATGGTTCCATTCCCAGTCAGAGCACATGCCCAGGTTGCCAACTCAATCCTCAGTGTGGATGTACAGGAGGCAACCGATCAGTGATTCTCTCTCATCATTGATGTTTCTAACTGTCTCTACCTCTCCCATCCTCTCTGGAATCAATAAAACTATATATTTTTTTAAAACCCACTGTAGTACGTAAAGGGGTAACATATTAGGGCAGAGTATTGACACTCAACGCTGGAAAGATGAAGTAGGCTGCTCTTCTTCAAAGTGCTTGCATTACACAGAAAAGCAATTGTGCAAACATGGATAATAAAGTCAAATTTCCATGACTTTCAGGCCAAATTCTCTGAAACATCAGTTTGAGTATTAAGAAGCTTTATAAAACAATATTGGTTACATTGGTTCTCAACAGGAAAGACTTTAAAATCTTAAATTAAGAGTCTCAAGTGTAATTCAGGATTCCCTCTTTAAGTAAATTTAAAACAAATCCCAACCCTTGATGCAAATTGTTTCCACATTAACACATGTGGTTGCAAGTTTAAAGACTCCCGTGATAAACATAAATAATTAACTAAATTACCAAAATTTTGGTTTAAGTTTTAAACTCATAATTGTCATCAATTGAATATATTTTTCTTCCAGTTTAAATGTGAACAGCAATCCTGCATCTTTGTTTATTGAAAACATAACGAGATTTAGTTGTTCAAAAACAATTAAAATTCAACCACCAAATAAAGTGTTTCTTAAAAAAAGAAATAGTTGGACTAAAGGACATGTTGATGTTGAGAGGACATTATTTTGAGGCATCTAACAGTTGTACTGCTTACAATTAGTGTTTCAGGCTGAAGAAATAACTCTCCTGAAGTCCCAATATGTTAAAGGACTTAGTCAGGAGCATAAAGGTATGGAGAAACAGAAGCTATTAATGGCCTGTGGAATAATCTCATTTCGTAATATGGTTCTCATATGACTTGATTTGCTTACAATGCAGCTAATTCACTCTTTGTCCTTGAAATCCCTGAGATACATTTGATTCTTCCAACAGGGAATGTTGGAATCTTATTGAAAATACACAAAAATTTCTTAAATACACCATACCTATTTTGTCCATTTGGAAATTATTATCATTGACCAGAAAACATAAACACTGTAGAGAGAAGAGAAAATAGGTGAGAAGGGGGTATGAACTGGTATTCCTAGTAGGTCAAGGGAGAGTTGAGATAAAGATGCCAAAAAGAGAGTTGGAAAGATGAAGATGATAAACAGAGAGTCCTGTTCATGAAATTCAGGTTATTTGGTGATGACTTACACGCCTTGATTCTGGGACCCACATATTCTTGCTATGAGGAAAGCTGTACAAGAAAATGGTGTGAAAGTCAAAGGATATACTTCATCTTTAAGTAAGAACCCCATCCTTTCAGACAGTTGTGTCCCAATGGGTGCATAACTGAATGTTTAAGAAGCCATTTCACCTGTCACTTAGGCCAGCCACTAATAGGTGATGGTATAGGTAATAAAACCAGTTAATTTATAGGCATGAGCCCATCACTGTCCCTCCTTTGCTGTGAAATTAGTTCATTTCACCATGTTATGGAGAATGTCGTGACAGCTGATAAGACCTTCTCTGGGCGCACAGATGGTGCTATTAGCAGAAGCACTACAGACAGAAAGGGAAAGCAAATCCACATCCAGAATATGTTTCCATTCAAGTGAACACAAATATCTGCCTCTTTCATATGAAAAATGTCTAATGCCACCACCCAACATTGGTTAACAGCCCCCAATCCTCCCTGCCAAGGAACCATGCCATTCAGAGGGCTCATGTGGGTTTTTCTGTTGACAGATTAAACATTCAACAGTATCATGAGCCAGGTAATGCCTCCTGCCAGATGTTTTTGTACAAATGTCACCTTCTCATTTAAGCCTTTGCTAATTGCTCTACTTAAAATTTCACTTTTCTTACTTCTCCTCCTACAGATTCCATGTCCATTCCTTGCTTTCACCTGTCAACTTCTAACATATCCCATGACTTATTTATTATCTTTATTTTTGTCTCCACTCAGTCGAGTGTAAGTTTCATGAGGGCAGAATTGCTATATTTTATTCACTGCAGATTCCTCAGCACCCTAGATCAATGTGGGCCAAATGTTGGATGTTTAATTAGTATCTGTTAAGCAATAAATGAATGAACTCTATATAAACTACATATACTCAGTGAGGAGTACGTATATTTCTTCAATTCAGAGAAAAGAGAGGCAATGCCCACCCTTCTCTGCAAACATACACAGCAGGATCTTGTCACTTTCTTCCAGTTTCTTGCGCAGATTTTGATGATCAAATGTCTTTCCCCGCCAATCATGGATGTTAGTTGGTGCCTAAATCAGTGGCCCTCAAACTTGATAATGCATCAGTATTACCTGGAAACCATTTTCAGAATATAGTTTCCTAAGCCTCAACCCCAGACATTGTACTGAATCAGAATCTCCAGGTGAGAAACCTCAAATGTAAATTTTTCAAAAGATCTAGCAAAACTGATACCCAATTAGGTTTGGGAACGCCTGGATTAAATTATTCATATCCTGGTGTTAGCTACTCGGCTGCCAAGGCAACACAGAAAAGACATCAATTACGGCTCTACTTGTCTTAGGCTAATGTACACAATGCTGAAAATGATATCCGTGTCTACTGTTATTCATCCCCCAAGAGTATAAAATCTGATGTGCTTTTTATGATGCTTACTCTACAGTATTCATTCAACAGTTATCTAGACATTTTGTGAAATGACAGGAGATGAGGTTAAGGTTAATGTGTGTAAACCACACTGGACAAATGAGAATAAGATGAGAAAAAAAAAACAGTATGAGAAGAAAAAGAAAAGAGTATCACTGGTATTGGCTAAGAACATAGTTTTTCTATTTTATAAGTTATGAGTAGTACCCTCAAAGACTAGTTTAAACGAATAAATAATTATTTCTGTTTAGTCTGATATGCTTCCAAGGAATAGTAAGAAAGGTAATGCTTTAACAAAATCATTTTAAACTCCTCTTTCAAACTTTATCAAGTTTTTGTTTAAAATTTTTCTAGTTTTATGCACAGCCAGTGTGGCTCAGCAGTTGAGCATCGATCCAGGAACCAAGAGGTCACTGGTTTGACTCCTGCAGATTCAATATCCTTTGGGTGGTGTGCAGGAGGCATCCAATCAATGATGCTTCTCATGTTTTTTTGATATTTGGAGACACTGATGCAGTAAACACTTTTTGGAGGGTATCATGTTTGAGGCTCACTGAACTTTTTTTTTAAATATATTTTATTGATTTTTTTTTAATCAGAGAGGAAGGGAGAGGGATAGAGAGTTAGAAACATCGATGAGAGAGAAACATCGATCAGCTGCCTTCTGCACACCCCCTAACTGGGGATGTGCCCGCAACCAAGGTACATGCCCTTGACTGGAATCAAACCGGGGACCCTTCAGTCCATAGGCCGACACTGTATCCACTGAGCCAAACCAGTTAGGGTGAACTTCTTGAATTTACAGGTTTATGTCATTTGCCAAATGTGAATTTTTCAGTCATTTTTCTTCAAACTTTTTTCAGCACTGCACATTTTTTCTCTTTGGGACTTAAATAGCATAAATGTTCGACATTTTACTATTGTTCTACAGGTCCTTGGGTTCTTTTCATTTTCAAAAACCTTTTTTCTTTTTGTTCTTCTGATTACCTAATTTCTATTAATCTATCTTCAAGTTCACCTACTTCTCTGTTATTTCCATTCTGTTCTTCAGCTCATTCAATGGTAGTTTGGCTGTTGTTTTGTTTGTTTGGTTGGTTTTTTTGGTTACTCTATTTTTCAGTTCTAAGATTTCCAATTAGCTCATTTATATATCTTTAATTTTTATGCTGAAACTTTCTATTTTTCTTTGCATTGCATAAGTGTTTACAATTGCTTGCTGCAGCATTTCTATAATGAGATGTTAAAGTCTCTGTTAGATGACTCCAACACCTGTATCATCTTGATTTTGACATCTTGATTGTCTTTTCTACATAAGTTAAAATATTCTTAGTTCTCCATATGCCAAGTAATTTTGGGTTGAATCCTAGACTCTTTGACTATTATAATATCAGACAGGGCTTATCCTGGGAGGGGAAAATGGTGGAGGTATAAAGGGACGTGTCCTGTGCCTTCTCCTGGAGCAGATAAGGGTGAGCAGCTGAAACGGGTAGCATACAGCCCAAATAGGCAGAGGATTTTCAGCTGAGAGACTGTCTGCAGCTAGGAAAGACCGAGAACCCCCAGGAAAAAAAGGATGGTTGGAGACTGCGGCTGAAACT
>NW_006383010.1:5988537-6038520 GCF_000327345.1 Myotis davidii | reverse complement strand
CGGAAATCAATAAAAATAAATCTATTTTAGCCAAAACCGGTTTGGCTCAGTGGATAGAGGGTCAGCCTGCGGATTGAAAGGTCCCAGGTGCGATTCCGGTCAAGGGCATGTACCTGGGTTGCGGGCACACCCCCAGTGGGAGATGTGCAGGAGGCAGCTGATCGATGTTTCTCTCTCATCAATGTTTCTAACTATCTATCTCTCTCCCTTCCTCTCTGTAAAAAATCATATATATATATATATATAAAAAAAAAAGAAAAAAAAATATCAGACAGTAGGTCCCATTTCAGCCTTATTAAGAATGTTGACCTAACTGGTTTGGCTCAGTGGACAGAGCGTCCCTGGGACTGAAGGGTCCCAGGTTCGATTCTGGTCAAGGGCATGTACCTTGGTTGCGGGCACATCCCCAGTAGCGGTGTGCAGGGGGCAGCTGATCGATGTTTCTCTCTCATCGATGTTTCTAACTCTCTATCCCTCTCCCTTCCTCTCTGTAAAAAATCAATAAAAATATATTTTTTAAAAAAAGAATGTTGACATTCTTGGTGTAGCAGGCCATTGATCTGGTTAAGTTTGGGCTGTAAGTTCTAAGTCACTTTCTGTATGGGATGGTTCTAATGTAGGTTCTGTTTTCAAAGCCTTTGCAGTCTGTTTATATCCATCCCACATGAACAGCAGCCAGTGAGCACTCTGTGACTGGGATGGTATCTATTGGTTAGTTCACTTCTCAGAGTCTTTAGTATGGTGATTAGGCTCAAATGAGTACATGCACAACTCCAGGGTGAGCCCAGAAGTTAATATTCAATTTATGGAATCATTTTTCATAGTACCACCCTCTCCATGAACCCTCCCAAGTTTATTAATTCTCTTGGGCTCCCCTTTCACACTTCTCATCATAAAGCTGGGATTTTAGTCACTCCACCCTGCTCTACACTACTGAGACCACACCCATATCTAGAGCCAGTGGCAGGAGGACAGAGAAGGGAAGAACAATAAGTGGTGGAAAATGAGTTTATCCAAACTTCTTGGATTAGCGAACCGACTCTACTACTTACTAACTATATGACATGAGGATGCATCACTTAGTTCTTCAGACTTTAGTTATCTCAATCATAGAAAGAAGGATCCCACCAGATTTGGTGTAAGATTCATCTTGAATACCTAGTAAAAATACTAACTTCAGGACTTCACCCTAAGACCCCAATTCAGTAAGTTAGGACTACAAAATTACACTTTAACAAATATTCAAAGTGGTCTAATGCATGTTATTTAACAACTGCAAATAGAGTTAAATATTTCAAGTTCCTTCTGGTTTTACCCTGAGCCTTTTTATTAGAAAACAAATAGAAGCAGAGCTCAAATATGTTTTTAAAAATCCAGAGCTTCTAACCATCACTGTCCCTGGAAACTTGCTTTACTAATTCACTTAGGTCATTTTTTTTTTTTAGTTTCTCATTTCCCATGAATTCTTTCAGTACTTCTGTCCTTTTTCCCTCCATTAGTGAGCAAGACTATTTATAAGAAGGCTTGATGGATAGGAAATTATTCTGAGGATTTGAAGTTATTACTTTTAAGAGCTGAGAAGGGTATGTTTATACTAGGGATAAGATCAACATTAGTTATTTTCTTTGTGAAATTATTTGCTAGTTTCACCTAATCCACAGTCCCTTTTGACACAGCAGAGAAAACAGATAAATTTTCAGGGTTTAATTTGTCCCTGCCATTTCAGTGTATCAGTCAAGTAGCTTCTTAAGGGTTTGAACTCTGAGTTATCTTACTAGTTAGCCAGAAGTCTGGTTAGCAATACACTTAAGAAAGATGGGATGAACAAAGTTCCAGCACTTGGAATGAGCAAAGAGATCATTCTTTCTTTTTCCATTCTATAAATATTTATTGAGGTTTTGCAAGGCACCACTAGGCACTGTGGGGATTTCAAATATAAATAATATCCAGCCTTTGTTCTCTAGAGGCTAACAATTTAGTGGGAAAACAGACACATGTACAAGTAATTACATTACAAGGTAGATTATGTGATAAGGGTTATAATTTTAGTAGCATTCTAATGAAATAAATATGTCTACTCATTCCAACAGCACTCAGGGGACTTGGAGTATGTTTGTTCTCATTTCTCTTTTCAAGAAAACTCAATAAAGAGTTGTGATATCTTTAAGAGATCAAGCAGGTTTTTCAAATACATATTGTGAGGTAAATATCTGCAACTTTTATCTGTAAAGATGACATTGCATCAGTGTAATTCATTCAGAAATTGTAGTTCATGTACAGTAATGACAAATAAGATGTCACAAACTCTCTAAGCACAGCTTCTGGTTACTGGCAAGATAGTTTTACTGAATACTCAGTTTGAATATTCAATTTGAATGAATCATGAAAAAATATATATGGATATTCTCTTGCTTCTTATTGCTCTACTTTTGGGGGAGGAGGAGATGTATAACCTTAGTATCATTTTATTTCTATTACTTGGTTTCTATTATTTCTATTTCTATTATTTCTATTTCTATTTCTGTCTCAGCACCTGGCTTGAGGGTAGAGCAATCATTTGCAGGGAGTTATATGAATGGCGTGTTAAAATCTATTATAGTACCAGTGACAGCAAAGCTCAAATATATGGGTGCTTCTTTGACCCTGGGATTTACCCGAGGATCTCAGCTGGTTTTATAGGCATTAAGTAGTCAAGCCTCAAATCAGCTCTGAAACATGGATATTACACAGAGTTGGTGTTATGCAGCAGAGGGGCACTGGGAGATATATATTTAAACTAAATCCTTGGGGAAGCATCAAGCTGAGACTGAACAGTGCTGCCCTCTCTTGAGTGCGGGCAAGTGTGCTAATGCAGATGTTCTCTAACTCTGTTCCGCCTGAAAACCATGGAGGCAACTTGTTAAGTGCACAGTTGTCAGTACTTCTAGAACCTGGGTATTTTGTTAAAATACTGATTTTGCTTCAGCAGGTCTGGGATTAGACAATATTTTAAGGACCAGCAGCCAGCACTACATCATCTAAAACCAACAAGTCCAGCCCTAAATGGTTTGGCTCAGTGGATAGAGTGTCGGCCTGTGGACTCAAGGGTCCCAGGTTCGACTCCAGTCAGGGGCATGTACCTTGGTTGCGGGCGCATCCCCTGTGGGGGATGTGCAGGAAGCAGCTGATCGATGTTTCTCTCTCATAGATGTTTCTAACTCTCTATTCCTCTCCCTTCCTCTCTGTAAAAAATCAATAAAATATATTTAAAAAAAATAAAACCAACAAGTCCAGGTGGGGCCCACTTGTTAAAACACAGATTGATCGGCCCCACCCCCAGCTATCCTGATCCAGTGTATCTGGGGTAGAACTCAATAACTTCTATTTCTAACAAGCTCCCAGGTGGTGCTAATGTTGCCTGTCTGAGTATCATACTTTGGGCAACACTGGACTGGATTGCTCACAAGAACTACTGGAAACTAAGCATTCTTACTTTAAACATACTCCCCTGATAATTTCAGTGGACATAAACATTTGAGAACCATGAGGTCAGTAGAGACTGACCTGGCTATAAGGTGCTGACTCTGGAACAGGAAGCAAAGGGTACATATCCCCAAAGCCACATATTACTATAGTCAATGCCACAAGAAACGACATAAGAAGTGGAACAGTGAGTGGAGGTAACAGCTGGGTGTGAACTTGACTTGCGTTCTAGAGTCCTAGCATTTCAAGGCATGACCTGGCTCATACTGATAGGTAGAGGAAGTGGTATCTGGCCAAGGCAGTGGACAGTAAAGTAGCCAGAGCTGGCATGGCTCAGCATTTGAGCATAGACCTATGAGCCAGGGAGTCATTGTTGGATTCCCAATCAGGGCAAATGCCCAGGTTGCAGGCTCAATCCCCAGTGTGGGGCATCGAGGAGGCACCCAATTGGATAGGTGATTCTTTCTCATCATTGATGTTTCTCTTTCCTTCTCCCTTCTTCTTTGAAATCAATAAAAATATATTTTTTTAAAAAGAGGAGTCTAAATTGTGGTTAAAGAAAGAAAGCCAAAGGTCAAAGACAGTTCTGGGGATTTATTAGCAGAAAAATGAGTCATGGGGTAACAAGCTAGGAAATGAGCAACGGGTCAGAACACAAAAGTATGAAGTGGTGCAGAGCGAGCTGCTCAGGACAGAGGCCCAATTTTAAGTTGTACCAGCTGGCCCAACACCTTATCTGGAAGAACTGAGATAAATCAGTATGAACATTCAAAATATATCTATTTATTTAGACACTAATACCTGCACACTAATGTTTCTAATACTTTACAAAACATACTTCCATTCGCTAATCAGTTTTCTTTTTTCAGCTATCATTTTCATAACTTTTGTTCATATTTGTCCCAACTTTTTCTCTGCCACTGTTTAGAGTACAACTGCAAAATATCTTTTTCAGAAAACAATTCTATCTTGAACACTAAAGTTCCCAAGTTGTTTTTAGATTTTTTTTTTTTACATCTAAAATTCTAATGACATTATTTCTCAAACTAAGGCCTGAAGACAATCTACAGCATCCTGTTATAAATGTAGATTCCTGGGCATCACCTATTCAATCTAGGACTGAACCTCCTAGAAGCATGCATCTTAAGGGGTTCCCCTAGAAATGTTTATGTATGGAAAAGGCTGCAATTACTATAATTATTGTTCTTTCCACTCTTTTCCCTGTTTGGGTAGGCCTAAACTAGTAGCTTAAGTTATTTCTTTGAGATGAATAATTCAAAATATCTTATTAATGGCACAACGTCTATATCATTCTTGGACATCCTGAAATTATCCTAATAAAGTTTCTATTAAAGACAATTAACAATTTTTTCATGTTAAAATATATAATGTAAAGATTGTTTTAGACCAGATCCTTATAATATTAAACCAACAGAATTATACTGTTGGGAACATGAGGTAAAAAACTAGCTCCAATGTTAATTTGAGGTAGCCCTATGAATACTAATATCTACGAACATAGAAAATAAATAAGATCAGGTAGAAGGCTGAGTAACATTGTCCTCCACTTTATAACCCAGAACATCATGTTCATTCAATTATGTATTTATTGATTTTGGGTTATATTTTGGGAAGGATAAGCCCATCACAGTAGCCTGTGGGCACATTTACAGCATTTTGGACAAGACATTCTACAGTCTCTGTATAAAATCTGAGCAGCTTAAAGTGAATACTAGCTCTGTTATTTAAAAGGATTTCTGGTTTGTTTCAACTTGAAAGTGATTTAATAGGAGGCCCACAGAGAAAAATCTGTCTCAGTAATCAAATTATAACAAGTAAGGATTAAAAGTATTAAGAACTTTAAGCAAACTTTTCAGCTGCCCTGGTTTTTTCCTGGTTTGGGAGGTGGGGTGGGGTGGAGGGTCATTTAAAGTTGGCTGTGGGAATAAGGACAACAAAATTATAAGAAGTAAAAACACAGAAACTGCAAAAAATCTTGAATTCACTGTCCTTCTCCAGCAATAGCGTTTTTCAAACACTTGGGTTTGGCCAAAACCTAGCAGCCTTTTTCCCAAAGACATTTTGTCTCGGTCTACTATTATTTTTTTTGTTATTTTAGTTAATAAAGCCAACTGTATTTTCCAGGTAAATTTAATTTACATTTCTGGATGCATTTGTACATAAGTCATCAAAGTGTTCTGTCAAGTGAGCCACTGGGTCTTGGAGAAGCCTTGTGATCTTTTCCATCGACTTTTAGAGCTTTTTTTCTCCCTTTCTTAGAAACAGGAAACAAGCAAACAAGGTTAAACTCCAAAGCGTTCGATCAGGGCTTGACATTTAGAAACCACAGATCCAAATGGGTCTTGAGCTTGGCAAAACATTCCATCCCTTCTTTATTAGGTGAGAAGAAAACATTTAGGGAAAAAACAAAAATGATTAGAGTGGGAATGCATTGCTTTTGTCTTTTATAAGCAACAATAAGTCCACATATTCTTTTTCTAATAAAAAAAAACTTTTAGAAATTTGAAAAACAAATTAATTTTCATATACCTTTTATTACATATGCTGCATATATAGTACATATAGTAAATGTATGGATATATATATAAACATACATTTCTAAAGTTGTAAATCTATTTATAAAGTTTCTATTTGTTCAGAATTTATTTAGTCACTACTTTTCTAAAGTGACTTGTATAGGACATAATAATGGCAAAAGATTTCAAAAGAACATATTGAATTCACAGATTCCTAACAGATCAGTGTCCCAAATATACAAAATGATTATTAATTAATTAACCTACTTTTAAAACTCTTCAAGGAAAAAAAGTTCAGATCCTTTTGCAGTCATGAGATAAGATTAAGGATAAATGGATTAGTGGTTTCCGGCAAGGTAGTATAGGCAATACTGGCCTAGTATTTTATCTTCCCAAACCCCCAATAAAACAGAGAAGCTAGAATGACAAAAAAAATTCATGACCAAAAATTACATCAAAATTCAAAGAAAGGGTATTCCTGCAACCCCCAAACTTGGACCTGCTATCAAGCCCCACACAGTATCAGCCAACCATATGGGAGAAAGTGGAGGGAAGACAAAAGCATTTCTAATAAGTGAAAGAAATAGAAAACAAATTACTAATAGGTATTTCCCCAAAAAGTGAGATGTCTTCACTAGTGTGAAAAACTCAATGAACCAATTTATAAACAGCAGACACATGTGGGAGATACCGTCTGAAGCAATAATTCATCAGTGAGTTCAAGGAACCACAGAACAGACAGATCATGCAGGGGGATCTCCATACCAAGAACCTTCCAAATTGACCAGCCTAAGGCCCCTTTCAAAACAAACCCTCAACCTAAGGAGAATGGCTGGAAAGAGAAGCTAAACTGGGGTGGGGGTGGGGAGGAGCCTAAGCAAGGGAAAGCAAAGCTACTGAATAAAAGTATGGGGAGAAGGGCAGACCATGAAGCTAGGAAAGCTCATTTGACCCTCCCTTTCTTTGAATACAGGAAAACCCTTCTTATTTAAAATTAGAAAGAGGAATACATTATGGACAGATCCCACATACAGTTTTTGTAAGGGAAAAAAAGTAATGATCAATCTAATAGTCATGTAGACAATAGAGGCATGACAGAAAACATCCCACAAAATAGATAAAAATATTCCCTAATGTTTCAAAACAACAAAACAAGCTATAAGAATTTAAGAAAATAATCAAGACAATTAAAGAATACCAGAATTAGAAGCACTCAGAAATGAGTTGATGGGGGAAGGAGAAAGGAATATTTGAAAAGAACAAATAGAACTCAAGAAAGATTTAGGAATAAAAGTAAAAAATTATTTCAGAAATAATGACTAAACTAGAAGGAACATAGGAACAAATAAATGGACTTGGATAAGGGATAATGCCTTTGGATACATATATAATGCCTTACCAAAAAAAGAATATGAAAAAGAGAAAATTACAAGAAAATGTAAAAGTTAAAAAAAGAAATTAAACCATTTAAAAGAAAGTAATAGAAAAAAGCAAACAAATCCACCATCTATGTAGAAGTCCCCAAAGAAGACACCCAAAGAAATAGACTCAATACTAAAGTAGATAAGTCAAGAAAACATTTCTAAAATAAACAAAAGCTTTAAGCTATTTACATATTGGAAAGGCAAACCACATACCTAGAAAAATTTAATCAAAAGAGACCTCATACTATTAGAGTAAAACTAACTTTTTTTAAAAAATATATTTTATTGATTTTTTGCAGAGAGGAAGGGAGAGAGATAGAGTTAGAAACATCGATGAGAGAGAAACATCAATCAGCTGCCTCCTGCACATCTCCTACTGGGGATGTGCCCGCAACCAAGGTACATGCCCTTGACCAGAATCGAACCCGGGACCCTTCAGTCCGCAGGCCTACGCTCTATCCACTGAGCCAAACCGGTTTCGGCAAAACTAACTTTTAATAAGAAAAAAAAACCCACAATTATCTTTTGAGTATCTAGGCAAAAAAGACGAAGTCACTTATAAAGGGAAGAAAACCTGATTGTCATCTGGCTTTTAACAGGAACACTTTATGACAGAAGACAAAGAAATATCTTAATATATTTGAAATACTCAAGGAAAGGAAGCATGATCCAAAGCTTTTGTATGCAAAGTAACCTTCAAATAAAAACGCTGAACTTTTTATGAACATACAAGAATTCAGGAAATATTGCCCCATGGAGACCTTCCTGAGTATCTGCAAGAGAACAAACTTTGAACAACCAAAATGACTACAGAACCCATGGCATAAGGATGGATGGTGAGACTTTAATACATGTTGCCTATAGAACTAAGGTTAAATGATGGATACAAAGAAAACATTATAGTAGATAATGCCTACATGCTCTGATGACATACACACAGCACAATTATTAAGCAGTGAAGGGAAGAAGAGAGAATATAGAAAATAGAATAAACTTGCTAATTACCTTAAGAAGTTGCTAGGTGATCAATGAAAATATACAGTTAAAATATCACTAACCTTAATGAAATAATGCATCTACACTATAATTATTAATGGCTGTTAACATCATAAAAAGTGAAAAAACTAGACAAAATGTGCCTCCTGATAAAAGTACACATGACTATGAAATATTTTGTTATAAAAAAATCAAACATGAATTTGAATTCTAAATTCCACTAGTTTACAGAATATACAGGGGAAGGAGCATGTTAAATAATCCCACAGAATTACACTGAGGAAAACCCTGACCATGGTAAATTCTTCAGTACAAAGTACTCAGTCTCTTTTACAAAGAGATTGCCAAGGGGAGAGGGGTGAAATGAGCTTATAGAGCAAAAAAGACTTAAGATACATACCAAATAATTGCAATGTATGAACTTCATTTGAATCCTGATTTGAACAATCTTAAAATTGAAGCAACTGAAATTTGAACACTTCTGAATACTGTTTAATAGTAAGGAATTAATGACGGATTTTAAATATGTCATAGCTCTCTTCCTTGGAAAAGAATAAACAACTGACCATAAAAATCCCATCTTTATTTTTTATAAGGTCACATTATTTAAGTTACCAATATGCTAGCATAAAATATTGTAGAGCACTTTAGAGCCATTAACATCGGATTACATTGGTCAAATAGAAATTTACAAGTCCTGTGGATAAAAATAAAAAACTAAAATGCTAGAAAATATGTCAAATGAAATTTATAATAAATGATTGCTTGGCCGCAAACCCATCATTTTTAGGATTTTCACTGGTGAAATTTTGAGTTCACTAATTCATCTAGTCCAATGCTATAAGTCTTCTATGAAATTATTTATTTTTGTGTCTAAAATAAGCTCTATATGGTTTACATTTGAACCAATTTCCTTTATTTGGCCTTTTTAGAAATGGCCATATTGAGACAGACCCGGATTTGACTAGCTTTTTGTCAGTGATCACTGGGTGGTTTTGAGAAAAAGCCTCATGGAGAAGATGTAAAGATTAAGTGAGAGAAAAAAATGATTAAGTGAGATCATATTTTAAAATGCATGTGAAAAGCATTCACAAGTTATTATCGTCACAATTTTTATTTATGGCTGTGTTATATAGGACCCTTACAGAAAAAGTAATCCACTATAGCTTCTTTTAGAAGAGAATTATTAAAAAGTAAATTGAGGCAATTTATAGAATCTCTGCAAGAACCAAAGTTTGAGTTTGAATACTACAAAGCCAGGAATAGAGTTCCTAAGAAAAAATGACCAAACCTCCATGCACTATTCTTATGTACCCACGACAGCTAGCCAGATATCGTCACCTTGCTGCTTGACACCTAAGACATCGGGGGCTGGTTCCCAGAATCTCCAGAAACGTAAACTCAAGTTTGCCTTAAAGAACTAAGCGCCTCCACTCCCAGGATGGCCAACTGCTTGATCTCAACATCACCACGACTGCTCACTTCTGCCTCCAGGTCTCCATCAGGCGTGTCAGGGTGGTGGAAGCTAGATCATAAGTGGAACCCTGGCCTGGCTATACAGGGTTATCAGAAATACCACTTTAGTAGGCTAGTCTCTATCGCACAAAAGTTATGATAGAAGCGAGTCAAATACTTACTAGGTGAACTACAATGTTTCCATTGCGTTCTAAAAATTTACGTGCTATTTATATTTTTCTTCTTTAATACAAGCCTTATTGACTCCTCTAATCCTCCTCAAAGGGATCAGTCTTTTGTGAATGCCTTCATCTTTACTGGGCTTCTCCAGCCTTCCCACATCCTGTATGAAAATGTTATCAAGCTTCTCCCTGTATTCTAATGTATCTAACACCAAATAGAGCAGAAGGATGACTTCTTAAAAAAGCATATGTATGCTAAAAAATATCCCACTGTATTCTGAACTTCATGAAAATAAATTGACTTTGCAGATACATGTTTGAATTGTTTGGTATGATTTAGTTTTCTTATGTAGAATCTATAACATATTGCTTATATGTTAGCTTGTATTCTTTTTTATTGATTTCAGAGAGGAAGGGAGAGGGAGAGAGAGATAGAAACATCAATAATGAAAGAGAACCATTGATTGGCTGCCTCCGACACACCCCACACTGGGGCTCGAGCCTGCAACCCAGGCATGTGCCCTGACCAGGAATCAAACCACGACCTTCTGGTTCATAGGTCAATGCTCACTCACTGAGTCACGCCGGCTGGGCTTAGCATGTACTTTTTTTTTTTTTTTTATTACAAAGGGTATTACATATGTGTCCATTTTTCCCCCCGCCCTAGACAAGCATGTACTTTTTAACTAAACCTATAGTGGTTTTAGATTTTTTTCAGGTCATTAATAATACTTTTGAAAAGTTTTAGGATATGTTAGATGCTACTCTTTAAAAGCATAAAAGAACATATATAACCAAATTATTTTTTCAAAATAACAACTCCAAAATGACACTTTTGCTTAAAAAAAAAAAAAAAAAAAGGTTGCGGGGTGGGGGGAGGGGGCAAGTTCCAAAATTCAGAATCTTTAAAATGGAAAGTCCACTGTTCCTCTCCTTCTCAGCTCAGCACTCATTGTTCACGGCTACTCTTGGGGCTTAAGGAACTACACAAACTATATTTAATTGTGTTCTCCCCTCCAAATGGAATCCCTTTATTAAAGGCCTTTTTTCTTTTTTCCCGACAGCCACACACACATAAAATCATTTAGATATCAGGAAACCCAATGAAGGGTGAGGGACTTTTGTCTTCCAGGGGAAGTGAGTTAATACATGCATCAGCTCATGTGAGTTTGCCTGCCAGATGTGATCTGACTTAAACATTTCCTAATTCTGTTTGCAATCAAAATGGGAAAGAAAACAAACGGTCAAATAAAAGTTGTTGAAGACCGTGAATTGAAAAGTAGGGAAATGTGGAAAGAGATGAAGGTAGGGCTGAGGAAATTGCTTGAAGGCAAGGATGAGTGGTTTGAATATGATACAGAAGTTATGAACAACAAATGGTTTAATGATGCCAGGGGAACACCATGACTCTGGCTATAAAACTCTGAAATGGTCTGGAATATAAAAAGGTGGAAAGAGAGTGGTTAGAAATCTTTCCTTCATTGGCCTAAAACAGGTATATTTCAAAGTCCCTAGTTTTGCTAAAACTACAGGCTGTTTGCAAGTGGCCAAAATAACAAATGAACTTGGTACAAATATTAGTGGTCAGTTGTTCAGCACACAGTGGCAATGGGCTGATGAACTGAGACTTTGTAACCAACATAATAAAGAAATAACAAATAAAACCAAAGGAGAGAAGAAAACTACAAACTGTAAAGTGTAGTCTGTGCCCCTGAGATCTCCCAGAGTCACCCTCATGGATAGTATCCAAGTTTGATAGACCAGAGAAAGACTGCTAGTTTCAGGCTTCCTTCTTGCTCCAAGAGTATTGGGCCACTGTCAGAGACAATGACCAAGCTCTTTCAAGTTGGCCCAAAGGGGTCTGGCAACCAAAGTTCAAATCTCTGGAGAATTTTTCCATCCTTACAATGAACTACAGGCCCTGCTTGTGTTTACCATATGGGTTTATTCTTCAGTCAATTAAAAGATAAGCAGCCCCAGAAACATGTGGCACAGATTCCATCATAGAGAAACTACTGTATCTTCCATAGGATCTACAATTTAACAGAGAATAAAAGTCTGCATGACAGTCGCACGAAACCTGCCAGTATCAGATTGTTCTTAGGCACGAGTAGGTATCTTTATTTTGCCATTCTTAACAGAAGAGAAATTGCAGACTATATAGTGTAGTTAGTATTCTGCAATTTTTCTCCTTTTAAAGGCAAAAATATAGTCTTTTGCTAGCCATAATATAGTAGCCAATGTACACTGTTTTGTATCTATGTAAGCCACTGTCTTCATAGCATGTAATGCAGTTTAAGCAATTTTTGTCTATTATGCCCTGAAGAAACATATAAGATGATTCTATCAATTGATGTTGATATACTCTGTTTATTTAAAAGTATATAAGTATGCAAATGCTTTTACTAATATTTTCAATCATTTTTAAGTCCTAACTCACTTAAGCGTGATTTAAGATCATAATCTTTTCCTCTGAATAGAATAACAGGTCAATTTACAAGGTATACCCAGCAAGTACTCAGGTATATCTATTGAGGAAAGCATATTGGGCACCCAAAGAGGGTGACAAGATCCCTTTAATTTACAATGTAGAGCAACCATGCTATTTTACCGCAGGCAATTTTTTTACTTCTCTTTTTGTCTTTATTTTTAGTCTCTATGATGTTTTGTTACCAGATGTAGGAATGTATCTGAACAGGGGCTGCTGCTAATTATTGAGCAAATATCCACATGAAGTCCAGATGTTAATGTGTGATCATTTTTTCTATCAGCAAATCGATTCCTTCCTGTGTCATGTTGAGATCAGATAAGACTCTTCCTATCCTTTACATTAGTCATTTGGAGCCCTTTCTTACTTTTTTTAGTTTTCAATCAGCTACATATCATTCACCTACACACTTATGAAAGGTTTATATCCAAATGAAATAACTTCATTTATGTCTCTTATTTTGTTAAGCACAATCTAATTTAGGTTTCCATAAAAAGGGAACCCTTTAAAAAAGATAGTTTATTTGTAATTTATAAAGTAAACTGTTAAAATTAAGCACCAAGAGAATGTCTGGAGAGAGAAAAAAATAGATAAAGGCTATATTTTGCTAGATGTTAACATTGAATGTTTTCTTCCAGACTGGTTATTAATAATAGAAGAGTAATACAAGACCCTCAATTAATTTGGGGGATTTTGGAAGTCTTTCTGCTAGAAAAATAAAAAACAACAGTCTCTCAAGGCTTGCCAATAAATCAATAAATGTTCACCACATAAAAAAAGATTTTATATTTTAATTTGAAATTTATTTACTGAGTCTATACTCCAGAGCAATACAGCTGTTTAAACAGCAACAATTACCACAATGTTCTCTCAAAGTGAAAACCTTATTGTACACTGACTTTACATTGTTCTGAATCCTCTATTAGCACTATCACTGAACACTCAACACTAGAAATGTTGCTTTTCCTTTTATACCTGTCACACCAGAATAAAACAAAAACAAAACTGATCATTTGACATGAAAAATCATTGAGCTTAAGTTGTTATGGTAACTGTCATATAATTCTTTTTTTATTCTTGGAAATATTAAAAAATACTTTTAAAATATATTTTATTGATTTTTTACAGAGAGGAAGGGAAAGGGATAGAGAGTTAGGAACATTAATAAGAGAGAAACATTGACCAGCTGCCTCCTGCACACCCTCTCCTGGGGATGTGCCCGCAACCAAGGTATATGCCCTGACCGGAATCAAACCTGGGACCTTTCAGTCCACAGGCTGACGCTTTATCCACTGAGCCAAACCAGTTAGGGCTAAAAAATACTTTATTAAAGCATGTCTCAGTTACTCCATAAATACATACATTGATTTCCATTTGTAGACAAAACCAGGTGAAGAAATCCAGGAGACACTATAATTTCAAGCTGTATTTTTGCTCAAACTGAGGTTCTGACATTATAAAATCTTCCCACTAACCAAGGAGCCAAAGAGCCTACTCATTGTCGGATTTGGCTCAAGTGATGGGGGCCTACGTGTTGGCCTTAGTAGAGTTAGATGGAAATCAAGTTCAACTGGGTAAAGATGTACTTTTTGTTGTTGTTGTTGTTGTTAATGCTCACCCAAGGATATTTTGCTATTAATTTTTAGAGAGAGTGACAGGGAAGGGGAGAGACAGAGAGAGACACATCTATTGGTTGCCTCTCCATATGCCCTGACCAGGCCCAAGGATCAAGCCTGCAACCAAGGTACGGGCCCTTGACTGGAATTGAACCCAGGATCTTCAGTCCATAGGTCCACACTCTATCTACTGAGCCAAACCAGCTAGATATCTGTAATATTATCAACAATAAAAAATACATTTAAAAATGAGGGGGGAAAGACATGAGAGAAATATTTTCAGAGGGTCACTAAGTCCTCTACTATGACTGTATTGTTGTCAATCTCTCTGTTAAAGTCCTCTATAAGTGAAATATATTTTAAAAAAAAAATATATATATATACTTTTTAAAAAAAGTTCAGCTCAGTCAGATTCAAATTCTGAGCATGATACTGATACATCTGATAGCTTGTGTAAGAATTTATAGTATGAAATGATTTAGTTAATAGATATGTAAATGAAAACTAGCTTTAGTTTATTTTTTAATTTTCTGATAAATTTAGGTTGATTTTTGCCATTTTTGTCATGAAACTTTGCTTAAAGGAAATGAGCCATTCAAACACTCAGAAAAAACTTTTGGCATTTAAAATAAAAAGTCACCATCTGCAGACTTACCTTTGGTGTGCCTGATCTATGGAAACCCTTCAATGACTCATACACAGGTCAAGTAAATGTAGCTTATTAATTAATAAGCCAAACACTATGAAAAACATTTAATATACATTATAGAGCTGTGAATCATATAACATTAGAACACTAAATCTCCAACAGTAAACTATTACTTCTTACATCATAATGAGTAATAATATGAATTAATCCATTAATTTGGCACCAGAAAGAAAGCAGGCCACATGATTAAAAGAAATTGGATAGTATATCTACAAATTCTATTTCTCTTTTCTTTTATTAGTAAACTAATATATATAACAGGAATAAAAATGAATGGGAGCATATAAATTGTGTGTGTGTGTGTGTGTGTGTGTGTTTCACTTAGCCTAATGGCATATGGAGACAAGGAAGGTTATGATTAGCTACGAGTAAACATGAGAAGGGTTTTTAAACATTTTAAAGGAAAGGAATGTTTTTCATGAGATCACAGGTCTTTTACAATATTTTCCAAAGCTGCCATCTTTGGCATTGTGCTTCACATTTCAGGGGCTTGGACCCCCACCTGCATACCACCATCAGGGAAGTATTTGAAATATTAGATATCCTTACATGCCAATCAATATCTAAAATTTAGGAGGAAATAGCATATTTGGGGGATACAAGTGAGTAAAGCTTCTATTCATAGCCCTTGCTAAAGATTGGCCCCTAAAAGGCACTATAATATAAATTTCATAGTAATTATGTCTCAACTAACAGAATAATGATTGTTGTCTTTATGTAGCACTAACAATCTGGAAACAAAAAGTATCACCGTAGCTGGTTTGGCTCAGTGGATAGAGCATCAGCCTTCGGACCAAAGGGTCCCAAGTTCGATTCTGGTCAGGAACATGTGCAGGAGGCAACAAGTTGATGTATTTCTCTCATATTGATATTTCTCTCTGTCTTTCCCTCTCTCTTCCACCCTCTCTGGAAATCAATGGAGAAATATCTTTGGATGAGGATTGAAAAAAAATTATCTTTGGTGGTCTGAAAAGCATCTTGTTAAAATTACCATTTCCTTGACGACTCAGTTTTATAGAACTATAGATTAAAAAGTCTTTTGAATGTGATGATTACACCTACCTGATTCCAGGCAAGAACATACCTACATTATCTAGTAAATGTATTAGGTGGGGGGTGGGGAGGAGGAATGCAGAAAATACATAAAATTATTTATCATTTCTAGTCTCAGAAATTTTATTGTTAGGAAATACTTGTATATATCATTATAAGCCTTTTTACCCACTTTAACTCCAGAACACAAAACTCTGAACAATAAGGTTAGTCCTAAGATGAGTCATTTACAGACCAAATTTTTAATGATAGCACAATAGCATTCGACATTATTTTATATCAAAAAATATAGTATTTATTTTCCCAAAATTCCACTGCATTTCTTAGTACATTTTTTTCAAGAACAGAAAATTAAGCCCTCAGAGTACAAAGATTTAGCTACACAAATAAAGTGACGTATTAGCAATGTGGTCTTGTGGGAAGAACAGGGGCCCAAGGGTTTCCAGGTGACTCTGACTAATAATCTGTAACACTCTAGGCAAGTGACTTGGCCTCTCGCTTACTGTTTTTAAGCAGCAAAATTGGGATAATACTGCCTATCTGAGAAAATTAATCAAAACAAATAACACATATAGCAGGGTTCATAAAAATGCCTAATCCACCTTTTTACTTAACAGCAGGATATGGGCCTTAAATTAACTTCCTAATTTCCACAACAGATATAGTATATTGAGAAGTCCCAAAGTTTTCCTAAAGCATCTAGAATTTCTCCCTCCAAATAAACAGATAGAAGATGGATGAAGTCTAGTAGAGCACCAGAAAGGCAGAAAAATAAAACATACTACAATCAGAATGGCAGAGAGGTTAAACACCCTATTAGTACAAAAAGTAAGCTTACTGTGAAAATATACAGATTTACATAGACAATAAGAAAAATAATGCACTTTTCCTTTTGTACAGTTTCATTAAAAAGCTTTATTAAATTTTAGTGATCTCCCTTCTGAAAGAAATATTAAACACAAAATTTCCAGAGTTCAACAGAAAGCTGTTGAAAGGACAGAAAGGCATTTTTACTAAACACAGGTAGAGAGGCAGAGATGGTTTACAATGAAGGAGAGGCTGCTTTACTACTCTCTCCATATGAAAGGCCATTCTGAGGGAGTGTTAACCGATTGCTCCGTACCATGACAAGATGAAAGAGTTTAAAACAATAGCAGACATAGCATCTCTGGGGGATACTAGTAAGACTTAGCAGGACAGGCTGTAATTGGGATTATTACACAACATTTCAGTATGTGGATAGGCATTAAAACAGGCTGTGAAGACAAGGCATGTGATCAGGAAATTTAAGACTAGAAAAGAGAGCAATTCATTTTGAATGGGGTGCCTGGTACTTAACCACTGACCTTTGAGATCACTTCTAGCATTTATATTTTATAGCTTATTCTCAGGAAAAGCAATGAACATTCTCAGATCGACTATGGTTTACAAATTCTTACTTTATTACACTTATTGTAATTCTAACACACTAGATTTTTGCCAGGTTAACAGCAACATGTTAGAGGAATATGAGAAGCTCTGTATTCAGTCATGAGTTTAATGTTGATCTAATCATTTTAACCAGGGCAGTTTTGACACAGATTAGCTATAAATTGATTGAATTTCTAACTTAGTTTAATACACATGGTGAATACTAATCGGTTTCCATTTCTAAAGGTAAGCATAATTGCACATGTCTAGCCAGGTATAATTAAGTCTGAAAAGTTGAAATATGTTAGCCAGTATTCAAAAGAAATGTAATTGTACGTTTTCATTTTTAAATATTACATGCCCTATAAAATGCCACAAAAGAGACATTTCATTTTTAACAGATTATTGGTTATATTCAAAATGACCTTCTCTAGACCATTAGGTAGATTTGTTTCCTTGGAGAACTGAAAGTGATACAGTCCTCATCATTTAACGGCTGACCTCTTGGTTCCCACATATTCCAAAACTAGGATTTGGCCTGCTGAGTTTTGGCAAGCTTTATGTTGGTATCAAGCAAACTCCCTTCCAAAAAAGTGTTGGATAACATAACCATAACTCTGAATTGTACTGAAATCCAAATGTGAATTTCCTGGAACACATATGGGAACATGTAGTCAACAGATTTCTGAAACTACGTACTAGCACTTTGCTTTGTCTCTACAAGTGCTTCCCTATCTTGGAAGAAAATCTATTAAATTTTTTTCCAATGGATTCAGAGAGAAAATGCTGCAACTTAAACAGCCACTTTGCCAGTCAGCTTCAAAGTGTTATACCCTAACTTCCATATAAAGCCAGGTGAAGATAAAAGGTTTATTAATGTACATATGAGGGCATACTTCCAAAAGAGCAAAAGACTAGAGTGACATTAACAGGATCACACTCGTCATCATTATCATTATCGTCTATGCAAATTTCCTTAAAGTCTACCCCTTTGTCCCCCATGATTAGGACAAGGTTGAATATCAAGACACAAATATGCTATTTTGTACTTTTGTCCATAAGAGATTTTGTTAAAGGTTGTTTTGCATTGCAATTTCTTAAACTACTTAATTAAAACATTGGTTTCCACATATTTAAGAAATTATTTTTACTTATTCATTTCCCACCACCTTCCACCCTTATTTCTACAAGAATTCTTGTGTTCCTTACCTGAACATGTTCTCCACTCTTCAGATTTCAGGTACCTGGAAAGAAATGACAAAGTTGAGCCAGTTTCTGCGGTGTCCTACTGTTCATCTTAGAAACTCGGGTCAACTTGAGAAATGCTTAGTCTGCTCTCCATAAGTAACCACTAAATTTCTGATGGACGCAGAGTATTTTCCAATCTGGTTCATTCAACCACTCAGGTAACCACGGACTTTTTTAATTGTCATGATAAACAGATTCTAGCACAAGACCTCCTAATACATAGGAGAAAGAGGGGGAAAGAAGGAAGTACGAAAATACCTTTTCCAGAATTTAGGAACTACTAAATGTAGTAGACATGATATCTCTCCTCAAGATAAAAGGGATCATACATTTTCTTAAAGAAAATTTTTCATGCATGATCTAAAAAATATAAATGACTTTTCTTTTAAAGACAATACACTGATGTATAGCATGGATATTGATAGAGATGAGCCTCACAGCAAAGAATCAGGGTTGATGGGCCTCTGCTGAGCCTGAGCAAGTTAGACAAATTGACATGAATCCAGGACAGCTGGCACAAGGTCAGTGTTTTTGCTTATTACCACTCCCACCCCAAAGTGTTTTTGGAAAATGTTTTATTCACAAGATGACCATCTGACAAAATGCCTCCTGACATTATTATTTTAGGTATGAGTTTTTAACCATATTTATGGCAATGGCTATGTATTGGAGAGATTGTCCCACGCAGATGTGTGCACAGCTCAGATTTACAGTAGACGGGTATGTTCAGGTCTGGCAGATGTCAGGCAAGCAAGAAAGATGTTTATCTGAGTGAAGGGCAAAGAATCTTCTTGAGTTCATAGCCCAATAAAAACAACTGAGTTGGGAAATAATGGCGGCAGAGTAAGTGGATGCTGTATGGATACGCTCCCAGGTCCAAATTGGAATTACAACTAAAATACAGAAAAACTTACTGAATAAGCAACAGAAGACTCGCTGTAGAGAACCTTGATAACCGAGAACTGAAAATGGAGACCGGAGAGAGGCTGGTAGGAGGGACTGAGGCTCGAAAGGGCTGGCCAGGCTCCACAAACAGCAACTGAAGACACGGAGAGATATCTCAGCTGCGGGCAGTTACCACTGAGAACTCCGGAGTCTAATTCCCAAGCTGGTCCCTCGAGCAGAAAGCACCAGAACTGAGAAGGGTACCCACAGAATATCTGGCTGTGAAAAGCAGCAGGGTTGCCGTCTGCCCAGGGAGAGACTGCTGGAAATTCAGGCACCCTCTTAAAGGGCCAACACACAAAATTCCCTGCGGAGCCACGCACCTGGTGCTCCAGCAGAGGGAGAAGATGGAGAGGACTACAGCTGGGTGAGCAGAAGCCAGGATCAGGGGCTCTGGGTCAGAAGGTAGACATCCCGGTTTCCTGTGCTAAGCCATTCCCTCACTCCGCAGAGGTAATCTTCCTCATGCAGACACTTGCATTACAGGTGGTATTGCCTGGGGGGAAAGCAGCTGACCCACCCTATTGGAAAACACCTTGCCCCTTATGACACTGAGAATAACAATTAGCCTGCAGGCAGAAACAATTACTGCACCCAGTTGAAAAAAACTCTTGCCACAACTAACAATGCCTGCAATGGTAGTATTTCCCAAGGACAATGGTATTGGGAATGCAGGAGGTAGAATCCGTGGGCTACCTGTGGAGGTTGAGAACTTGTTAGCGATCACATGGACGTTATCTGGTCTAATTCCAATAACGTGAGAAAGACTTAGAATAGAGTCAAGTCTTAAAACAGCAGATGGAAGTGAGGCCAAAGAAATATTGCCCATTTCTAGTAATCCATCTCTATACACCTTCCTCCAGGTTACTCTGGCCTGGAATGACATGGTTGGCAAATTTATCACATATATCAGGTAGGATTAGAAGTAGTTCAGATTATAAGAACTCGGGAAAAATCTGATTCTTGGCATTTCCAAGCAGAACAGTTTGCTAGAATCTAATGAAAATATACTGTTTGATAAACTCACTAGCCTGGTTTCTTAAAGCATCTACTGGTATATATTTTCTTCAAAGAGGAAGCAAGAGGGAGAGAGAGATAGAAACATCATTGATGAGAGAGAATCATTGATTGGCTGCCTCCATCACATCCCCTAATGGGAATCAAGCAGCAACCCAGGCATGTGCCCTGACCAGGAATCAAAGTGTGACCTTCTGGTTCATAGGTCAACACTTAACCACTGAGCCACACAAGCTGGTCTCACTAGCTTATTTTTTAAAGCAGTGGGTAAGTCAGGGAATTGACTAAAATATCAAATGCTCTTAGAATTAACCACTACTTTCTTCTTATTTAAATTCTTCCCTTGGTTTCTATAAGCCTGATTTTTATCCTAACTTTCTGTCCATTCCAATTTAGAATTATCTCAATTTCTCCTTCTTCTGTTCACCCCTTAAGTGGCCATGTAGTCCAAAGCTCCATCTTTTTGTCCTCGGATCCTTCTCTGTACATTTTTTTCTGAGAGATTTCATCCCAAATAAAGTTTCACTTATAACTTATATGCCAATAATTTTTCTAATTGACGTGGCTAAGAAATAAATCATGACAGGTTTTCAAATCTCAGGGGAAAGTGAGGACTGGGGATCTGGTGAGCAGAAATAAGAATAAATAAGGTTCAGGGAGAAAAAAAAAGTGTATTTTTAGCATAGCATCTACAACAGTTTGCAGAATACTGGGCTACTCAAAAGACACTTTACTTGAAAGCGATAACACTCTTAACCAAGAAGAGGCATTTGCAGTGTTTTCACCAACATAATCAGGCCCAGTGTGTGTTTGGAGAAACAATCCCCAAATCTCATACATTTTGTTTAGCCAGAAAAAAACACACACAAAAAAACATGAAGGATGAGGGAATCTCAGCCATTGCTCTGTTTTATTTCACCGGCTAAATTGTACATCTTTTAAAAATGTGATCCAACATTAGCAGATTCAGAAAAAATAAAAACATTGAGGTCAGAACACTTGGGAGGTCAAAGAGAAAGTCAATGCTCAATATGCCAAACTCTGGCCCCGGGGGACAGTCATTCCTCTAATCATCCAATGGGTTAGAAGATTATGTACTTTTAAATCAACAGGTGTTTATCTCATAAAGTCCAATAGTATACTATTTAACAGGCTCCTTGGCTGCCCTAAAGATACTTAGGACAAAATAGGAGGAAAAAACTCTTTTGTCCCTGAGGCAATGATTTCAGCTGGCTGGACAAGATCTGTGTACATGTGTGTAGGCTCGTGGTGTGAAAGATATAGTAAAAATATGATCATCCTTATTTTGTAAAACATTCACTAGATGAATTGAGGACATCAACTATACAGATGTCAACATCTGGCCTCTCCCAGACCCACTGCTCTAAAGAGTTCCAATCCTTCCCAGAGCAGTGAGCATGGCTGCCTCACCAGGACCCACAATGAGGAGACCTTAGATCATATGCAAAATATCATTCTGCCTGCTCCATGTCTAGCAAAGATCTGGGTCTTAAACAGTGTGAATATGTCAGTTATACGGACATGTGTCTTTTATATTTTATTTGAATGGGTCACATATAAGCAGTCTTATAATCCTGAATTAAAGTTTAAATATATTCTAGGCAAATCATCCTTCTGTAGTTGGCATATGGGTTCATCTCACTTAAGAGAGTTATAAAGTGCCAAACTGAGCTGTACTTACACTTCCCTTCATCACCTATTTGTACTGCAGGCCTCATATGCTCAAGATACTGTGCTAATAAATCAAGGGTGGAGGGGGCCCAGAGAGAAATGACATGTGGTCCCTGCATGGCATAGCTCAAAGTTTGTTCCAGAAACCCTAAAGCTAGGACTCCCATGATAAGTGAGGCAACAGAGACCACAAAATACTGTGGGAGAACAGACACTTGAATGATCTGGGAATTTGAGGACAAGATTTCCCCAAGTGAGGAAAGGGTAGTATAGGCAGAAGGACAAGCAAGAAGAAAGACAGAGAGGCATGAAGAACATGTATCAAAATTAAAATATTTCATGTTTCCCCTGGCAAGAGAGGAAACAGTTTGGGGGATGAGTAGGGAGGCATTTTAGGATTACATATCTCCATGTATCTGGGGAAATTTTAGATCCCTGTGGAAATTGTCTGACACACAATAAGCCTACAAAGGAAGAAATATAAATGGCTAATAAATACATTTTTATTTTATTTTTTTATTTTTATGTTTTTTAATCCTCACCCGAGGATATTTTTCCATAGCTTTTTAGAGAGAGTGGAAGAGAGAGGGAAAGACAGAAGTATCAATATGAGAGAAACACATCAATAGGTTGCCTCCTGCATGATCCCTGACCAGGACCCAGGCCAGGGAGTAGCCTGCAACCAAGGTACATACCCTTAACTGGAATTGAACCTGGGACCCTTTGGTCCGCAGGCCGATGCTCTATCCACTGAGCCAAACCGGCAAGGGCACATTTTAAAAATTCAAACTAACCAGATATTAAAGAAACACAAATTAAAATGAGACATTTATTTTTCACTTATCAAATTAGAAAATCAAAAATAATAAACTATGATTTGGTAAGAGTTTCCAGAAAATGAACATTATTACATATTTCTTGGGATATATGCTAAGGAAATAATCACTAATCTGCAAGAAGATATAAAAACAAAGAAAGATTTATAGTGATTATTTAGTAGTAAAAAGAAAAAAAAACTTTGGGAAAAAAATTAAATGTACAACAACAAATTACTGTACAAGCAATTTACTGTAAGAGCATACAATACAATATTATGCAGTCATTAAATATATTGAAGAATAGTTAATGTAAAGGATTTCTGTGCATCCTTTATTTTAACTGAAAAAAAATTATGTCTGTATTTAGAAACAGAAAACTTAATAATACACACAGAAACAGTGGTACATCAGTGGTGGACATAATGCTGATTTTTGTTTCCTTTTTATCCTCATAAGCATTTTCTGGTTTTTCTAAAATGAGTATACAAGATTCTTATATCCAGAAATATTATATACCCAACTTTACAAAAAGTAGAGGCACAGTTATTGTCTCCTATATTGAGCCAAGAGCAAGGTACTTTGCAGTAGTGAACACAGTTTTTCTTCTGCCAGTGAAAGAAACATTTGGAAGAGGAGGAAGACTTTAGATATCTTTTTAAAATAATAATCACTTATTATAGTATGAAGTTATTGCCCTCCCTCATTATCCTAATCACTCCACACCACAAGGCCAAATACCCTCATGTAGTGGTGTAGCTCCACACCCAGGATTGAGTAGACAGCTTCCAGAGAGTTCTCTTCTCTCCAATATTGCCCTCCACTGGGCCATTTTGTTAGAATCTAAGGGAACATATTAACTCTTTGGTATTGCTAGCGTATGTCTCATACTGTACCATAGCAAAATACAGATGTTCAACCAACTAAGGCGAAAATATTCAGTTCAATGACATTATTTTAAAGTATATTCAAACTACATTTGTCTTCAGCATTCCACACACTCTGTAGTTTATTGATTACAGAGGAGGTATAGTTTCTTCCAGTGGGTTAAGGAATAAATGTCAAGACACATAGATGTCACATACGTATGTGGAAAGTGAATTTAACTCTGATAAGAATTCCAGGAGAACCATACAATATCTATAAGCCATAAAACCCTTGCCCAAGAGGTTGATGAAACTGAACAAGCAGTAGTTCAAAATACAGCCACATTAGCTATAATATTGACCGCTCAAGGTATTGTCATATCCATACAGACCTCTCTAGGACCTTTAACATTTCTAAATAGATCCAGGAAATAAACAAAGAATATATAAGATTAGATAATTTGGTCAAACTACTATACAATGTACTGAAGGCACTAATATTTATTGGGAATGAGATATATTCTCTTGATGCAATTAGTGTTCTAAGATCCTGGCTTAGGAGAGGAATACAAATTCTGGTCCTTCTTAGTATTTGTGTCTGTTACAGAGCTAAAATAAATGACCTTCCGAGTTGTAAATGTTGCACAGCCATTGTCCAATCAAATGATCCAACAAATGATCATCCAAAAAGAGAGCAGGAAAACCACCTAAAAAATTTCAGTACATAAGCACGACACCTAAAACAGTGGTGCATATCTGGATCAATCGTGTCTCAAGAGGGCACTGGTCTATCCTCCAGTTTAAGCTAAAGAATTACCACAAAGTGCAGAATTAAGAGTAAAGTCTATCTGCATGGCCTAAATTCCCTTCCCCACAAATTAATTTATGTTCACAGAGGTACCTATACTCACATGTCCTAGTCAATCCTTGAAACATGATTTGGATTGTGGGAAAGGACCCAATTACTTGTGCTATGGAGTTATAAATCCCTAAATTCAAGTGGAAAAAAATTAGCAGTAATTTAGTATGTTACATAGATGAATAAAATGTCTTTAGTGGTCTAAAACCTCATCTAGACTTTCTCTAACCACATGTTCAAATATGTCATGATTGACTCAGCCACTTGCCCTTCTAAAATTATAAATTAAATGCAACTCAGTTTGTCTGTGTGGGGTCTTCAGGATGAACCTCACAAAATATATTTATCTTAAAAGGACATCAAAGTTTGGAGACTATTTTTTATATCCTTTTGGTCAAAGTTTTTGAGACTGAATATATGTTGGTAGGCTAAGTATCTGTTCTATATATTATTCACCATGCTGTAAAAAGTAAAGGAACATAAACAATGCAAGTTAATTTTCTTCATATGTAATTTCTTCTAAAAGTTAAACAAAATCTTTAATATAATTTTTATAGAATCTAAATTTATTAGTCATTAAAATCTTAAAAAACATTTTACTTCAGGATGATAAAAAATATATTTTGCCTTTTACTAAAAGCAATGGTCTATGAATACTTCCCATATTTCCTTATTAGGAAAATGCTATGTTTCCAAAGGATATCTCATGTTACATACCAACACCACCCTCCACCCACCCCATCCTCCACCACTGCAGACATTTTATTTTTTATGTAAAGCAAAGACATAAAAGATGATTTTGACCTGGTTCTGTTATTAAAATTATCTAGATCATACGTATGTGGATAACTAGTTTCTTACCTGGAAGTCATTTTATATCATATTTAACAACACTTTTTTTTTTTAATCAACCTGCTCATTTCTGCTCACACAAGAGAGATTCCATGAAGTGTCCAAATGGACATTAACATGGTACTTTTCCAGGTGTCAACTTTTCTGCATCCTTTCTGTTTCTCTTTCAAATGGAATGGATGTGTATTATAATGACTCATTCTCCTTTCTTATGTCCAGCTTAGAAAGATCTTTCTATTTTTAAAGATATACTTCATAGAGATGAAAGAAATTTCTACAGCACTAGGTGTCATTGTGATGTCATTCAAATATCGATGGACAACTATATATCTGATAAAATTAGAAAGATTATACAATTTTTAAGGGAAAAGCATATGAAATGTTGTCATTATCTTAAAGTTCCTACTCTCTGCTTAAAATGATACTCCAATCCTTGATAAAACAATTAATTGTGGTTCTTTAACATCATGCTAGTTTTACTACCCAGAAGATGCTGTTCACTCTACATGTGTTTTAATTCTGAAATCTTCATCTGCTACTGTTGTTACCTCCCTAACACTAACTGGAAGGACGCACTGAGTGTGTGAAAGTTGAAGTTAAACTTTCAAGTGAAGAGGAAAGGGGAGAAAGATGAAGAGGTTCTTCCCTGATAGTCCCTATTTTTTATCAGTTAGAGTAAAGGCAGGGTAAATTTTTTGAGTGAGGAAAGGAATGGTGTGTAGTTGATAGATGAAGAAAGGTGAAGGTGTGACATCTTTTGTAAGAAATAGAAGAGTGTTGTGCACTGAATTATGTTCCCCCTCAACATTCATATGTTAAAGCTCTAACCCCCATTGTAACTTTTGTGAAGACAGGGCCTTTAAAGAGGTAAATCATGATAAATAAGGTCATAAGAGTGGGGCCCTAATCCAATTGGAACTAATCTTTTTATAAGAAGAGAGGGGGACACTGGGACATATGTGCACAGAGAAAAAGCCATGTGATGACACAGTAAAAAAAAAAAATGACCATCAGCAAGCCAAGGAGAGCGGCCTTAGGAGACCACTACTTAGTTACTGCAGCTCTAGCAAACTAATACTAAGAGGTATACAGCTAGGTAATCATAGGAGGGTTACTTGAGGAGTTAACATAGGAAAGCTAATTTGTAATGATGCTGAGGTAGGTACCAATAGTGACTTCCCAATATCCATTCTCCTCCTCTTCTTACGAACACAATGGGATTTCATTTGGAACAGCAGTGTGTCCATCTTATACATATATTCACAGCCTCTCTTACAGCTATAACTGGTGGTTCTGGCCAACGACAAAAAGTATGCTGGCAATTTCTAAAACAGTTTTGCTTTCCTAACATAAGCATTGTCACTTTTCTCTTTGTTACATTCTTTCTTTCTTTTTTTTCTGCCTGTTCTTTGGATGTGAGGCTGAAGATGGCAAACTGCTTTTGGCTTTAAAATGATCATGATATAACTATGAGGATTAAAGCCAAGTGACAAGGATAGTGGAGCAGAAATATAAAAGGAGCTCAGAATACTAATAATATAGCAGAACTACTGTGCCAGCCATCTACTGTCAGCTTCTGGATTTATTATTTTTACTAAAACAATAAACATCCTATTTAGTGAAACCATTGTACTTGACTATCTTCTCTTGCATGAATCCAACTGCAATCCTTGATTGACAGATACACCAACTTTGTAGACAGAGTTACCTAAGACTGAAGGTTTTGTTAGGCAGTTATTGCAAAAAGACCAAAGACTGATGGAAGTCCAATCTAGATTACATGGTGTAAGAAAAAAAAAAGATAAAGTGTATAAGAAAGGTAGTGTTTTATGGGGAAAATTAGAAGGAGAAAAAAGAGGCCTTAAAAATGTTGGAGCCTGGCTGGTGTGGTTCAGTGGTTGAGTGTCCATGGTTTGATTCCCCAAATGAGCACATGCCCAGATTGCAGCTACATCCCCAGTTTCCGCCCCCCAACCCTCCCCGGCCTTCCCGCTGCAGTTTGACAATCTGTGTGAGGCAGCTCTGCTTCTGTATCTATTATTGTTCAAAAGTTTATAATGGTCTCTATTATCCATGAATGAGTGAGATCATGTGGTATTTTTCCTTCATTGACTGGCTTATTTCACTTAAAATGTTGGGGAATGGATGTAGAATTAAGTGAATAAAATGACCAGAAAAATAAAAGTGGTGATATTGGGGTTTAGGATTTCATAAAGGAATAGTTCCAGAGAGCAACAGTTTTCATGATAAAGCCAGAGGTAACAGTGGCTCAAGTACAAACAAGTAAAGCTCTCTGGACTTGAGATCAAAGAACTTGTCATCCACACAGACTGTGATGACAAGCAGGAAGTGTGTCAGGCTATAACACTATACGCTATATACTGAAAGTGTTAATGAAATCTGTAAATGTTATCAACAGTCAAGGTGGAAGAGTAGAGGGTAGTATAGCTAGATCACATGAATTTCACCAGGATAAACCTTCATAGGACAAGAGAGCAAAAAGGAGCTAAGAATACATATTTTCCTCCCAACCCCTGGTATTCGGATTAGCTACCATTTATCTTCCCAATTCTCTTTAAGCAGATACTCATTAAATGTTTAGTAAATTAATAAAGGGTACTTGTCTTCAATCCTAACCACACTCACTCCCCTATTTAGAAGCCCTGTGGATACCAAGAAGGAACTAATCACACATTCCTAATTTTTTCCCCATTTCCCTAAGAGAGCAGATTGCCATTTCAGACTGCCTTTAGACATTGAAAAATAAAGCTCGGCTTCAGCCATGTTTGTGTCCCTATTTCAATGCAATTGGCAGCTATTAAACATCTTTCCCTTTGAAGGACCTATTTGAGAGGGAGTCCTTTCTTTCCGTGGAAATAACCTTTCTTCCTAGTTAGGGCTCAGGGTGGAACTTTCCTTAAAAGCTGCTTCGTGAAGAAGACATCCATTGCCAAGGTGTTCATTTCTACATCAATCTCCTTTCTTCACTGATCCTCCAATGAATCTTTGCAGAGTATTTGGTCAACATTCTGCAGACTCTCCCACTACAAAGACGGGATAGACATACCACAACATTGCCAAGACAAATCAAGCTTACTTGTTTCCAATCCTCACCACCAACAGCTTTGATTTCCAGTTGCATCAGGTTACCTAACACAGCTTTTAACCCTGACTAATTATGTAAAGTTCATCTTTTACTGCACACTAGTCTTCTCTTGAAATGTGGTTAGGGAAGGTACCAGAAACAAAGATACTTCTCCCTAGTTTACTGAATCCTACATTATCTGGCTTCAACCCCCCTCTCCCATCTCTGCTCTGAGATCCAGGCCTTCTTTATTTTCTTTGCACAGCCAAACTTGTTTCTCTTTCTTCTACCTGGAATCCTCCCTGACCTGATCTTCCACGGCGTGGTTCCTTTTTTATCTGGATCTCTTCTTAACTCTACTTATTCAGAGGGATGTTCCTGCACACCTAAAGGAGCAAGTCAGTTGTACTTCATAGTGCCATCAGTATTCATGCTCTCATCTATCACCACGAATGGTAGGCTGAATAATGGCTCCAAAAATGTTCACATCCTCATCTCAGACATGTGCATAGAGTAAGGAAAAAGAGATTTTACGTGTGATTAATTTAAGAACCTTGAGATGAGATTAGCCTGGATTAAACAGGTAGGCCCAATACAATCACAAAGACCATTTACAAGAGTAGCAGGAGGATTGGGTCAGCGAGAGGAGATATGATGATGGGAGGAGAAGATTATTACATTTTGAAGATGGAGAAAGGGGCCGCAAGCCAAAGAATGCAGGAGGCATCTAGAAGCTGGACATGCAAGGGAATGGATTCTTCCCTGAGTCCCCGACAGGAAGCAAACCCAGCTGACATCTTGATTTCAGCTCAGTGAGAACCATATCAGACTCCGACCTCTGTAACTAATAAATTTGTATTTTAAGTCACTAGGTTTGTGGCAATTTGTTATAGCTCTAATAAAAAACGAACGCCCTATCTGACAAGTTCTTGTTCTGTTCATTTATTTAGTATTTGTCTCCTCTTACTAGAACATAAATCCTATAAGGACAAGAGCCTTGTTTTCATAGTTATTCACTTAGAGCAGTGCCTGGTATACAGTAAGCACACAATAAATTAAATTGAGTGAATAATTGTTTTGGTACACAAAATCTGAATTCTGTCTGCCAAGGAATTTTATTCTTTCCTTAGACTTAAAAAGTTTATGCTCACTAACTGGAAAAGGATAGGAAATGTTTGGCAGGGATAAAAGTGCATTGGTCATTTTAATCTCAGTATCAGAGGACTGTGTTACTTAACTTTCCTACACTAAGAATATGTTCCTTCTTATCCTGATTCAGCTCTCTTATAAAAAGGACATGGTCTGCCTTGATATTTGCAATCCTTTGCCAAGGTATATGCTGATGGGTTTTAATTTGAATCTTTAGATGTCCATGCAGTCTATTAAATGGAGAGTTAACATAATTATTTTAGAGCTATAAATGCTGGTAGAGCTCCCATCATTTTATCTGGAGTTTATTTAGAACTGAAAAATTATTTCATCATAGGTTATTTTTCTAGGGATATAACTATACGTGAAAAATTTCTAAAAATATTGATTTAAAAGTACATTTCAACATTTGTAAGTTTTAGCAAATAAATGTAGGGATAATTTTGCTGCTATTTTAAACTAATAGACTTATAGACTAAGACTCTATTTATAAACTTTCATGAGATGGATTCAGTAGACCATGTCAAAAACATTTCCAAGTTTCCTTAACCACTGATATAATTTCCCCTGAGCCAATGTACATCCAGAGTTGGGCTGGTAAGTTACAGAGTTGAAAAAACTGAGATGGAGTAAAGGTTATCTTTTGACAACTAGAAGATTTTCACCAGGTCCGTTCTCATAGACTCCACTTATTTCTAATTAAAATCTTACTGTCAGAGATTGATCTCAGTATTGTCTATAATTAATGTTTATAAGCTTCTCAATCCAGGTCTAATAAAGATTATTGAAAAACAACAAAATAACTTTAATTACATTTTCAATAATATATCAAAATAGAAGATTAAAAAGGGTATTCAGAAGCAAACAACTATTATTAGAAACTATGGGTCAAATATATGGTGACAAAGGCAACTTGACTCTGGGTGGTAAACACAGGACACAAAATATGAGGTATTACAAAATTGTACACTTAAAACCTATATAATTTTATTAACCAATGTCACTACAATAAATTTAATAATAAACTAAAATAAAATTGTGTTTAAACAAATTTTTTTGAAAAAGTAAATAAGACTTCAGTAACATTTTAAAACTTGACCAGCCCCATCTGTAAGTGGAGATAGCAATTATTTCCCATATGGTCCCACATCACAGTGTCATGGCAGCAGTAGAGATGGCTGGAAATTTCCTGTGTTGGAAGGGGATTGGAGGAAATCTTGCTATTCATCAGTTAGGGAATGATAGGTAAAATGTAGCAAATGCACACGCAAATATTATGCTACAGTTAGAAGAAACAGATCATATAAACAAAGAACAAAGCTCTTAAAACAATAGGGCTTAAGGAAAAATTGGAAAACAGAATGAATTTATAACTTTACCATTCATATACCACTCATTCACTCCCTCCATAATTATCATATCTATAGAAACTTTCTGAATACTTTCTTTTCCATCTAGTCATTGAAAAGATCTTTAAGTCCCTATTGTGTATCACCCCCTGGGCTATCTTCAGGCTATTCAGTGTTGAAAACGACATATTTTGGACCCTCAAGAAGCTTAAATTCTAGTAGGGAAGCAGAAAAATATATAAAGATATCACAATTAAATTGAGTAATTATTCACATGTATTCATTCGTCTTTTACACACACACACACACACACATATATATAAACTTTAGGGTGATATATCAGCTTAGGAACTGATACAAAGACACACTTGAGAGGCGCCAGGCACCGTATTAGTGCTTAAGAATGCAAGTGACTATAATGGCCTCTAAGTATGTCAACCAAGTGAGCAATGTCTTATACATTATCTCCAAGACAGCTGAAACTCATTAGTTTTTTGGGCAGGCCCATGAAATATGTCCTCCACCCAAACATGAACAACAGTAGGTCCTGACCTTAGTCAGAAAACAGACAACCAAATGTCCTGTGTGCTATCCATCTGTGGTATTCACTATGACAACAAGAACCACTTCAAAAAACAATATGTGGCATTTGATAAAATAGAAGGTGCTGGAGGGAAGAGGCCATCAGTTCAGTGAAATTAAATCCAGCTGTGAGCCACTCAGGCCAGGGCTATCTGTAAATCTCTTTTTTTCCCTGCCCTGTACATTATAGCAATCTACTACAGATCATAGGAGCACAGCCAAAAGCCATATGTTTGGCATCATGTGGACAGCATCTGGTATTTTTTAAGATACAACTAAAAATGTTGAAAACACAATAAAACAACTGTCATTCACTTAATGCTTATGCTTATATCTTAGCTCATGGATGGTTTTATAACAAATAAACAGTTGTATGAAGTCTCAGTTTAGTCACCTTCCTTTATATATATTTTTTCCTTTGGTGAATTTCTCCTTCTTCTCTCCTTTTGGCTTGGTCCAACTGCACTTTTGTATATGTGCGTGTGTGCTACTGTAGATGGTGAAACATTGCTGTATAAGCAGAATGAAGCTGTCTTTTAAGGTGGATTCAGCCAAGTAGTCTACAAGGTCATAAATATTATTTACACTCAATTCTGTTTACTAAAAGTCAGTAGGGGTCTGGCTAATACGTTTCATAATGTCTAGAATTCAAGCTTACATTGAAGAAACACATGTGGTTGGCGCTTAGGAGAGTAGACATGAGCAGTTTTGCTAGCCCTTCTGGATTATATATGAACTAACAATCCAGATCAAGTCTACTCTCTGATTTGGAAGTCTGTGTAAACCACAGAGTAGGTAGAAACCTGTTAGGTATTTGTTTAGGAAGACACATAACCAAACCCCACCTCCCAAATTACATTATTGATCAATTCACATCTTCTTTGCATCTGTCCATACAACAGTGCTATTAGAAAACAGAATGAGATTTATAACTTTACCACTCATTCACTCCCGCCATAATTATCAAATCTATAGAAATTCTTTGAATACTTTCTTTTCCATGTAGTCATTGAGCAGATATTTAAGTCCCTATTGTGCACTGGCCCTTGGGCAACTCAGGATATGCAGTGTTGAACATGACATATTTAAAATTCTAAGGTATGTTTGCTTTCTCATTTTAGCTGCTGATTCAGAAAATGACAAGCACACTAACTGCCTTTGAAGGCATTTAATATATATTATTTTACATGGTGAAGACAGAAAAAAGTTTTTATAATAGGTTAGTTTGAAAACCAAGGTTAAAAAAATAGCAACTTTTCTCTGTAGAATTTGCATATAATTTCCAAAATCAAGGTATACTCAATATAAAACACCAAATTTGTATTTAATTCCTCCAACTTTTTTTTACATACTTCAGAGTTTATGTTTTTAACTGTGATTCATTTAGGACAGTAGCCAGGATTTGGCCTGGTCTGGGAATACATAGATTTCATGTCTAGAAAGACTATGGTAGAGTTCGGTCATTGGGAGAATTAGGACAGTTTCTCAGTGGAAAGTAGAAAGGTATAGGATTTATTTCTAAGGAGGAAAAACTAGAGAATCGTTTTCTTAGTTTAGTTACTTAATTCATAATTGAAATTAAGGATTCATAGTCTGGACTTACTCTTTTACTAACCACGAAGTTCTTTAACTAAGTTAATCTCTAAATAAATTACTTAGTCACTTAAAAACATATAATTTATGTGTGGTAAATGATCGTTTTTAAGTTAGTAATCATGCTTACTGGCATTACTACTAAATTCTAAAGTCTGTTTTATTCAAGTGGAGAATGTCCTTTTTAATCTTGCTGCTTTCCACTTTTGTGCTCCCACACAGTTAATTTATACACCAACCACAATACTTATCAATACAAACTATAATTACTATTACTAGACCATGAGTTCACCTAGTATTAAGGCCATGTCTGATTCATCTTCGTGCCCCTAGTGTCTACCTAGAAGCAGACTGGAAAAATAAACATTAATATGTTGAAAGATATTGCCTACGTGTGAAATATAGGCCCATGAAAATAGAACACAGTATACAGGAATATGCACACTGACTAACGGTGTACAGGAATGAATCCAAAGAACAGTGGAAATTGACTAATGGAACTGATGACCATTATGTTCTGAGCACAGAGTCCAATACAGTCAAATAGTACAGGGTGTATGTAATAAGACATTTTGTTACTTTTATTCAATCAGCCAATGCTGCCCAGTTGGTGTGGCTCAGTGATTGAGCGTCAACCCATGAACCAAGAGGTTCCAGTTAGATTCCAGGTCAAGGCACATGCCGGGATTGCGGGCTCCATCCCCAGTAGGGGCCATGTAGGAGGCAGCTGATCGATTATGTTCCTCTCTGACATTTCTATCTCTTTATCCCTCTCCCTTCCTCTCTTTCTAAAAAATCAATAAAAACATTTATAAAAAACAAACAGCCAATGCTAATTTGAGCAGAGGGCAGGGCATTGCAATACATTGACAACACTGACAGCATTGGCCTCACGGGAAGTTTCTCTTCCCATTGATGTACATTGCGTTTGTTTTATAACTGGGAGGCAGTGAAACGGTCTCATTGAAGCAGGTGTCACAAGTAGGAAAGAAGAAAGCCTTTGTTTCCTATCTGACCACACAGACTGGACTTGAGCTTCTATTAGTAAAGGATAGAAGGCCAAACAAAAATTAATTGAACTTAATGCAGATCATGTTTGTGGTTAAAAAAGAAAAATCAGTCTACAGAATGGATTAAAATGATTAACTATTCCCCTACTCCTGTATCTCATTCCCCAGGTAAAACCACTTTTACCTTTAATAAAATCCCATATTTCAAAAGTACATTTATGGATTTTAACTAATTGAATTGCGTTTATATGAAAATTTAGCTTATTTACAACTGTTTCTTCTTCTTACTAATATGGAAGTGGGTAGGTTGGTCATTGGGGGACTAGGGAGCATGGGCCAGGGAGGTGTTTGAGGGGAGGAGTGTGTAGTAGATGGTACCAAATGCAGCACTTTGAGGTGATGCCAAATTAAAACCTGGCCGACTGCCCAAAGACATCATCAATACAAAGGGCAAATCAGAGAAAAAGATCCTGGAGCAAAAGCAGTAAAATACAGCCTGGGAAGCCCCATCAAGAGAAGAGGTTAGAAGCAGAGAGGTGGGCGGAAGGGCAAAGCAAAGATGGATGCAGTTCTGCAGCCCTGGCTGCTCTTACAAAGCTCCTGCCAAGCAAGGAACCTGCAGCAACAGTGTGCTGAAGGGTGGCCATGAGAACCGACGCTAGAAAAACAGCAGCATAAAGCTAAAGTAAGCCCTTAAAAGACTTTTGCTTAAATCATGTCAATTTTCAATAATTTGTGTAAAATAAAATGTTCGAAACAATGTGAAGCCTTACCAACTAACCAACCATCCTGGTAAACTCTAGCATTTCTTAGCCTGGGCAAGACTACAAATGGAGGCCAACATATCACACTCTATATATTTAAATTATAAGTCAAGGCAACTTTTCATTAAAATAAATTCTATCTTCCTATATTGACAAATATTTCAAAACAGAAAAATAAAATGTATAGCTTTGCTTTATAACAGAGAAAATTAAATTTAATAAGTATAGTATGAAAGTGGTCTGTGGATGGACTGAGTAATAAAGAACTATATCATTATTTTTTAAAAATATATTTTTATTGACTTCAGAGAGGAAGGGAAAGGGAAACATCAGTGATGAGAATTATTGATCCGCTGCCTCCTGCATGGCTCCTATTGGGGATGGAGTCCGCAACCTGGCATGTGCCCTGACCAAGAATCAAACCGTGACCTCCTGGTTCATAGGTTGATGTTTAAACACTGAGCCACACAAGCCGGGCATCATTCTTTATCTTTTTAAATCATTTTTCTTACCTTCCTTTCAGATAAATAATTATATTGTTTAGTCTTAAAGGTAATTAAGAACTTTTTAAGTGTTTTGTTTTGTTTTTGTCAATCATCACCAGAGGATTTTTTTTCCCCATGATTTTTAGAGGGAGTAGAAGGGAGGGGGAGAGACAGAGAAACATCGATGCGGCCAGGGCTGAGCCTGCAACCGAGGTATGTGCCCTTCACCATAATAGAACCTGGAACCTTTTGGTTCACAGGTCGATACTCTATCCACCGAGTCAATCTGGCAAGGGCAGTAATGAAGAATTTCTTAAAAATATAATCATAAATTATACGAACACTACAGGCCTGGTGCCTGGATTCGTGCACTGCTGGGGTTCCGCCACCTGGCCTGAAGGGATTGGGACGAAACTGGCTCTCCAACATCCCCCAAGGGGTCCCAGATTGCAAGAGGGCGATTCTGGGGATTCTCGGGTGATGCACCCCAGAATCGGGCTCCCTCCTCTCTGGTTCTGGGTGCATCACCCAAGAACCCCAGCTGCCACATCACCACAGCTCGGCAGCTCCTGCATTGAGTGTCTGCCCCCTGGTGGTCAGTGTGCGTCATAGCTACCAGGTGGTCAGATGGTCGCTTAGGCTTTTATATAGATATTTTTATAAAAATGTAAATTAAGGTAATTTTAAAAATCAAAATATTAAAAATTATTTCATATGCATATTTCCAAAATTAGTTTTTTCTAAAATACTCAAAATTCCCTATTGGAAGTGAAGGACAAGATCATAATTCACATCAAAATCTTAAGTGTAAAATATTTAAATGCTGAAATTTTATTTTTTTAAATTAAATGTATAAAAAAATTAAATGTATTAAATATTTTAATAAAAAAACTATTAGCAATTCTAATACTTAGTGTCAATCTAGCTATTACTGAAATTATGCTTTAGGCATATTACATGTATACCTACATATGTAAATTTAAATGAAATATAAATTTTTAAATATTGCACAATATTCTTCACCTGCCTCATGCAAAGTAAATACAATGCTAACTTGTGAGCATCTTCAGAATCAAATTGAAACACAAAAGCAGCAAAAATAAAAAATAGATGTTAGGAAACTTTGTTAATAAGAATTTATTTCAGTCACTTGTGGAGAATGGCTACAGTGTTTGGACAGGTTCAAGCCTCGGACTAATGAGAAGGCACAGTCCTCTCATGGCCACGTGCAAGTCCCACCTTGGAGGGCAAAGTCCTCCCAGCACAATTATAGCCAACAGCTATTGTTGTACGCTTGAACCTATGGCCCGAACACGTGGCCCCATGTGCCTGAGTGATGTGGGCTTGATAGGTTCAGGTACATGTAATTGAGTAGGATTGAAACTCACCAGAATGTTGTAAACATCTTGAACACACCCTTACATTGCCTCATGGAATCTGGCTATAAAATAAAGACAGGGCTTGTAGTCCATGGCGCTGTCACTAGCTCTCCATCAGAGAGGCTCTCCATCAGAGGACAGCGTCCCACCCAGACCCAGCTTTCTTCTCTTGTCTGTCTTTTCTCCATCCTTCACCGCCCCCTCTCAGGCTCACCGAACCTGGCTGAGCTGGCTCAGCACATAAGGTGCCCAACGTGGGGGTGAGTGTGCCACGGCCGTGCTGGCTCGCCACAGTATCTAAGATTCAACAAGTATCTAACTAAATACTTCTTCCACTCAAATAGGTGATAGAGGTGATGGCTAATGCTGTGGTAGTAATCATGAAACATATAAATGTATCAATTCAATTTGTTGTACACCTTACACAATGTTATATGCCAAGCGTATCTCAATAAAACTGGGTCGGGGGCGGGGGGGAATCTTTCCTAAACCCTAAATCTGCATCTATCTCAAAAGAGCAGCAGCACAATCTACAGACTCACCACATTCAGAACAGTTGCCTTTTGTTTCAAGAACACAGCAGGGAAGGAAAAAAAAGTGGAAGAGCATTTCCTTGGGGTCTGAAAAAATGTTAGTCTTAAGAGATGTTCAGGATGTTAAAGGTTCCTGGTTGCTCTATCAGGGCTGAGTACCGGTCATCAACTAGATGGCTAAAGAAGCATAAGGTCCAGGGCTGAGGCCCCTCTGCCTTGTTTAAGGGCAGTACTGCCTGCAACAGAAGTGACTTGGATGCCAGTGAAGGTCCTATGTCAACATATGAAGAATGGATTAATGTCACTAAATAACAATGACTCAAAAGTTCCTCTGCTATTGTTATATCAGGACAAACTAAATAAATTTTTTATGTTTAAAAAATTAATATATGCAACAAACTCTAGATTGCAGGTTCTTGATGCTGGTATCATAACTGTGGAGGCCACTGCTATTTACCCAGTATACTAGGCGTATCATACTTATTGCATAGTAGGAGTAAATGCTTATGACATAAGTTGATGAGTGAAATATTTTATGCCTACTATGCATTATGTGACAAGCTAGAGTTAAGACACTGGGTGCCCCCTGCCTATGATCTCAAGGAGACACCTGAGACATGATTCACATGCCAGAGTAGAATTTATGAACCTCTTTGTTGGTCCTTTCCATGACTTCTATGACAGTGCAGCCCAAAGCAGAGGGCCGTCCTGCTATGACCATAAAGACAAGAGCAGAGTCATTGCTCATCACTAAATGCCAAATTAAATCATTACCAGATATGAGGTCTCATTACTTTCAGTTTAATACAAAATTTGAGAACAGCCCTGTGAATCTTGGAGGATGTTCCAGTACTCGGACAGCCTTACTGCAGCTTTAGTCTGGACTCTGGCTCCTTCTCTGCCTCTGCTCCAAGCTGAAATCAACTGCCAGACTCTGTTCCAGATTGGAGCTGTGCCATAAGCATTTCCCCTGGCAAATGAGTCACTTCCCCATGACTTTAGGGTTTGGTGGCACAACCCACGAACTCAATTGAGAGGGTGGGTCATCTGGAACTGGTAATGAAACTAGGTACAGTACATCAGTGCCAAGCTTTGAGTGAAATATTTCAATACATCCATCCAAACTTCAATTTATAGGGACTTTATAAAAAGGAACAGAGAAAAATAAAAATTGGTACAATAAAATGAAAGTTTTAGAAAATGCTTACCTTTTTAACTGTCAAAGATTATAGTTTCCATGAAATTATACTTTATTTTTTTCTTATTTTTCTTCCTCCAGAATAATCACACTTACCCAGACTCCCAGCCAGGTAATTCCATTGAGTATGTCGACTCATTTAATGACAGTGTGTTTTTACCAGTTATGAGTAAATAATGTATTTGTACAACTGGTAATGATTTGCAACAAATTTGACGAATCAAGCAATACTGAGTTTAGCACGGATAAATATTAAAATGTTGGATGAAATTCAGACCACATTGGTTGGAATATACCAGTGTAGGTTTCAGGGTAAGCAGAGAAGCATAATAAAAATCAAGCGCATTAACTTCACCTAAAAGGCCAGCCTGACAGCACTGGAGACCGGTCTTTCCTTTATTCCCAAGGCACATGTAACATGGGTCTCAGGCTCCAGGAGTAGCAAAATCTCCTCCAAAGCTCTTCCAATGAACTTCCCCATTTTCCAGGGAAGAACACCTGATAAGGAGAAAAAGGCAAAGTCTCCACCTCAAAATTTAAGATTTAATTTTAAAACTTTTCAACAGCAACCCAAAAAATGTTGCCCAGGGTTAAGGGAACCTGGACTGTGGATTTCATGCGTTGCAAATTCCTTGGAGAGTGTTTCTTACCTGTATAATCACTGTTCCACCCAGAGAAGACTTGGTGCAAAGCTGGTGCTTTGCCTATGCTTATTATAGTTAAATAAAGTGTTTTTCTTCTACATTTGATACAGGGTCAAATTCTTTAAGTTTCTATATACAATGTATTTCTATTTAAAAACAATAGTAGCTAACATCTCCTGCTTCTTCTTCAGACTTATTTATACATAACCTTCTTCCATAACGAATATGACATGAGCCCAGCCCTCATAGCTCAGTGGTTGAGCACCCACCTATGAACCAGGAGGTCACAGTTTGATTCCCAGTCAGGGCACATGCTAGGATTGTTGGCTCAATGCCCTGTAGGGGGCGTGCAGGAGGCAGCCAATAATTCTCTCTCATCATTGATGTTTCTCTCTCTCTCCCCCCTCCCTTCCTCTCTGAAATCAATAAAAATTTACTTTTAAAAAGAGAATATGAGATGAATTTCCTTTTCCTCCAAGGAGTATAGTTATGAGAATCAGGAATATTTTCAAATTGCCACATAAATATGTCTGACATTCTGCAACCTGTTGTGTGCACACAGTTCTGATCCTCTTCTTCAGGCCTTTAAGTTCATACTTTCAACATAAGATTAATTACTATTCCCTGTGTTTGCACCCAATGTGAACCAGGTAATATCACAATAATGGATCCTGAAGCACTATGATAAAATATCTCACCATCATTATTTTATTCAGGAAGAGAGTGTTTAAGGCCAGTACATTATTTTTATTTTATCTCCATCTGTAGTGTTTGCAATTAACTTAAGGTTAAAAAGAAACTCAAGGGACATTTTAACTTTAATGACCCCTGGGCGTGGGGTTATGGCTAAGTGCAAGACTTCTGAAGTTGGTGTAATTTGGTTTCATGGCACTACAGTAATTACCTGGGAATTGCATCCATGCTGGAAAAATGCCATAAATGATCAATCATCTTGTGCTCTTCGGAAGAAAATAACTAAATGAATATACACATAACTGTGCCTATATGTGAAGTCACTAGGAGTCAGCTGACAAGTGTATACATAGCAAGAAGTACAAAAGAATCATAAATTAACATCACCTACCATCCACCCATACCCACGCCTACGTTCATTCCAGCAGGTTAACAATTACAAGTATTTTGGTGGAAAAGTTAAGCTTCCATTTTCTTAAAACCAAAGATGAGATCATGCGCAGTGCTCAGATCCTGAGGGTCCTGGGAACAGCCAAGGCTGTAGTTAATTTGGGGTTTCAAAGAGGGGACAGCATCCCCTGGTTATTTCATACCACTTTCCCTTCTGAAAGAATTCTTAAGCAGATGTTTACCTTGTCAGCATGTGTAACTTGGGCAATATGTTCAGTTTTAGGGGGGATGTGCTCCTCCCCACTGTGAGTTATTCACAAAATTTCTTGAAGTTGTGCAAAGCAAGTTACGGTGAAGGTTCTCCAAGGTTCTGGTTGACTTACGTTTGGAATAAGTCTTTTGTTGTTATTTGCTTTCTGACAGAGGGACTGGAAATTGTCTAGACTTTGGAACTGACTTTGTGATGTTTGGATAAGTACTCTTAAAGTGAGCAGTGTATTAGCATGTGGTTTACTTATGCAAAGCAAGTTAAAAGATGGATTAAAGTATATTTCTTAAAAGTGAAAGTGTGTTTTTAGAAAACTTCCTAGCTGTCCCAATTTTGTGGTACAACAGACTCACACTGTCTAAAAAATTGGCAGGGTACTTAACTATCACCTTCTGCAACTGACTGTAGCAATGCTGCAGAAGCTGTTACTAGACCCTTCCCGCCACATCACCACTTAAATTAAGTAGACAGTGATACTACTTGCGTGCTACATTTACCAAGGTTTAAAATAAAGTTTTTGAATAGTAGCAACTCAAACCTCCATTCTGTAGCAACTACCTCTGGCCTTTTTTTCTTTGTAATAGGGGCCGGGGAATAAATAACCTGATGAACATGAGTGAAGTCAATTGGGGATGAATGTTTCCATAAAAGGACACATCTTTTTTCTAAAATTGTGTCTCTCTGTAATCATCTACATAACTTTAGTTGAAAAATAGCAATTTAAACGTGATAATCTTTGTGAATAGATTATCTCCTGCTCTCCCCAATTCACATATCCCCCTTTCTGCACACCACTAGGGTAAAGACCCTGCATTGTATTATCCTAACTTTGTCCTCAAATCCTAGAATCTAAAAATAAAATAATTCATTTACTTGATGTATTGCTGGTATTCCTTCACAAAAATAGAACATCACCCTTACCTACAAATATGTGCACACAGGCTGAACCATGCACACAGAGTAAATTAATCCCATGGTGGCATTGTCAAAATGAGAACCAAAGCACCAATCACTCCCCCACCCCGAACACACAGGTGCACCAGGCTGTCCCATGAAGGCACCTCTCTGCTTGTCTCTCCTTGTAACAGGGGCACTTTACTCACCATGTGGAACTTTCCTGCTGCCAACTCCTATGACCACGGAGAAGCATTTTGAGCTCTTCAGTTTGCCTTTAGAGAATAAAGTATTTTAACAATACAGGTAGGAGTATAAATTGTATGACAGAATTAGCCCCAGAAATTCTGTGTGAATTCCCAAAAAATGCCCAGGTCTTGGACGTCAGGTGCAGTATCTACTCTGGTTTTGCTCTCTTAGCTGTCCTTAGCCCCTGCCCTGTCAACTTTATTACTGTGAGTGGGAGATGTAGCTGGTTCCTGAGTTACTACTTTTAAACATTAATGATAGGAATGAGGAGAGGCCGACTGTTACTAATGTAACAATATACAAAACTAGAGATAGCTGAAATCCTAAGTCAGGAATATGTTGGCCTTGAAAGATGCCCATTTGTCCCAGGAGGAATGTGGGCTGCCTGGCCCATTTGTCCACCTAGGTCCAAAGCATTTATCTAGGATGTGAAAGCCACTAAGGTATAAATTTTTCAGCCATGTACACAGGGATAGATGGCTTGTGTGGACCAGAAAATTTTATTTCCATTCATTCATTCACTCATTCCCAGCAAGATTCTGAAGTACAGCCAAATCAAAACTGGGTTAGTAGCTCAGCCAGTTCCAGCTTCAGGACATGTATATTATATTTATTGATAGCTTCCTTTAATGAGCCACTACAATTTGATACCTTTCCAGTGCTAGCCAAAGCTACAAAGAGAGCTAATTCCACAGTCCCCTCTGTAAGAAAGAAAGACCAGGTCAGAATATTGTAAATTTCCCAGGCTGGATAAACTAGAAAAGACTGGCCCCTTCATATGCCTCATCAAAGGAGTCAAGGTCTAGTCTAGCACTGAATGAGAGTAAGATGATCTTTATAAGGCCTACATATAGCTCAAGTAATGAAGAGGGGAAGAGAAGAGGGAAAAATCAGAAAGGAATGAGAATGGGGAAAAAAATGGGAAAGAAACAATAGAGAAGAAAATAAAGCAGGAGAGAAAAGAGGGCTAGAGGCAAAAGAAGTGAAGAGCTGTGAGGACCAAGGACAGGCACTCACCAACTATTACAATGAATTAAGAGAAGGGGGTTGCCCTAACCGGTTTGGCTCAGGGGACAGACCCCCTCCACTTCCCAAGGACTTCTAAGGACTTCTTCAAAATAGACTCGCCCAGGCCGAAAACTGACTTTTGCACATGAACCACGAAGTTTCAATTGCACTGTACCTGCACGCTCGCACATGGTATTTTGTGGAAGAGCCACACTCAAGGGGCCAAGGAGCCGCATGTGGCTCACGAGCTGCGGTTTGCCGAGCTGCAGTTTGCCAACCACTGGGCTAGACAAAGGAGCGACGAGCAGATAGCATCCAACTTCTCAGTAATTCCACTTCCACCTACTCCGATTTGCCATTATCACTGTGGATTATTGCAATAGCTTCTTGGCATCTTCCTATCAGTGCTCTTCGGTAGTTTTCCCTTCTATCCAGAATCAGAAATGATCCCTATAAGAGGTAAATCATAGCCACATTTCTTCCCTGCTTAGAACATGCCCCAACCTCCCCTTCACACTCGGAAAAAACTCCTACATCCTTATTATGGATTCGGAGGCCACCCTTATCTGGCCTTACCTCTTCTTCAGCAGCTACAGCAAGGCCAACTTTATTCCTGTTCCTTGAATACATTACATTTACTTCCTCTTAGGGTGTGTGTGCTCAGTGTTGAACTCTGCCAGCAGATCTTCCCAATGCTGACTCCTTGTATTTCAGGGTTATAGTTCAAGTCATTTTGAGTGTGTTTAACTCATAGATGACATTCATTGTCTGCTGTAGGAATGAATGAGGATTCTTCCAAATCAAATTTCACCATCTTATTTCTAAGCTCATAACGGTTCAATTCTAGAGTCACTGGCTTTGCTGTGGTTAAAGAATATGCTCCCTATTTAGAACTATCAGCCTTTCATAAGCATTTACTTCCTACGCATTTCACCAGTTCTTTCTATTGTAATTGAAACAAGCAATGCTTTGGGGGACAACTTTTAAAATTTTTTATTAGAACTCTTATTAACCTAATGTCTTTGCTTTTCCATCTGTGTACTTTGCATGCTATTCTACCTATAGCAGATCCTACAATACTCACCACACACCCCTTCCCTGCTATCTCCTCTATGCTCAGCCTTAACTCAGAAGTAAAGCCTTAGCTAATCTTTGGAAACTTCCTTAGTCACCCAAACTCAGAGAATCATCTTTCTTTGAACTCCTACAGCAATTAAAACCTAGACTACTACTCCAGGCAGTGTGGTTAACTAATCTCCCAAATGAACCATAAAAATCCCTCCACTAGCTATCTGCTGTTACTCACATCAAGAGCTAGAACTTATTCCCCAACTCCATCCCACCAGCACAGGCTGGTCTTGTGACTATCTTGATCAATAAAATGAGTGAAAATGGATAGTACTTCTGATCCCAGGATTTGAGCACTAAAAATTCCACCTCCTGACCCTTGGAGCCCTACTCCGTGATATAAGGCTAACCCATAGGAGAAAAAAGGCCACATTAAGATGTTCTAGAATCTAGAGAATAAGACATTATGGGAAGAGAGAATTCACTTGGAGACCAAAATCCTCACACGTGAGCATGAAGAAGTCGGCTTGGCCATCCCAGCCCAACTACCGTCTGATTGCAGTGTATAAGAGACTTCAAGTAAAACCAACAGAACTACCCAGATGAGCCCCACCCAGCCAATTCACAGAATCATGAGAAATAAAAGTGCTTTTGTCCTAAGCCGTTAAAGTTTTAGGATGATTTGCTATGCAGCAATAACCAAAATAGGCAGTCATGTCAGCAGCATGGTTTTTTATTGCTGGAATGGTTTTACACATCAGTAAACTGTCCTGTCATGAATTATTTTCTGTTATCTGCTCAAACTATAAGCTTCTCAAGGGCAAGTAATATGTTTTAATGATTTTTATGTCCCTCTCTTTAGCATAGTGCCAGCATAGCTAGTTCCCTAAAAACAGGAGGTACTGAAATAATATTTATTATCTTGTCCACAGACTAAGAACTTTTAGTTGCCCATCTAATTTCTTTTGGTTGTTGAAAGTTTTAAAATAAAGCTAATTTTGTTATAAAATTATTTTCCTTACATATAAAAAGTCTTTGAGGACTCTATTATTAACAAGATTTCAGAATTCAAAAAGTTATTTTGATATAATTTATACCTTGTACATTTTTCATGTGAAATATTATTACATAGTTATTCAACTGTAATAATATAAAAAGAAAATACAATTATTTTGAGGATTTCCTTGGAAACCAAGAAGAAAAATGACTCTACTGTATCTAGAAATAAAGCAACATTTAAAATTCCAAGTGACTAAGAGTAATATTTTATTTTATTACTCATGGGCACAGAATCTATATTACTGGTAGTATCCCAAAGCACTTTAGAAGACTTATGTGAGTAACAATGAAATGATTGCATTTCCAGAAAGGACACTTAGCAAGTTTATTGCTGGTTCTTTCTGCACTTCTTCAGTGATTCAATCTTTTGGCTAGACCTTTTAACTTCTACATCACTAGAAGCTTGTCCAAAATATATTTCAAATAACCGCATACCTTCAGAACCTCATTCTTAAGACCTTAAGGAATATTTTGCCAATTTGATGATCTCACTGGAAATATCTTTAGCTGTACAATTTTGCACCTACATCACATATTATTTGTGGGAACAAAGTGTAACTACGTATATCTGATAATCTATCTGGCTATGTTTATTTCCTATTATAGAACTGTTATAAGCATATTGATCATTTAATTTGAAAGCTTATCTTCATCTGAGATCACAAGCAATATAACAAAATAATGCACATTTGAAAATATAATTGGGCCCTGAATGGGTGGCTCAGTTGGTTGGAACGTCGTCCTGGTACACCAAAAGGTTGCGGGTTCAATTCCCAGTCAGAACGTGTACAGGAGGCAACCAACAGATAGTTCTCTCTCACACTGATGTCTTTCTCCCTTCCTCTCTCTCTTAAAAATAAAAACAAACTATAAGCATGGTATATAAATTATAAATTTAAAGATGCTTGAAATCACATATTTATGTACTATTTTTCATATTTATAAGTTGGTCCTCAGACTACATGTATTTTCTACCATTTCTCGCTGGTATATTCTGGGTTCCTCTGGCCACACAGTCTGAGAAAGTACTCGGGTCAAAAACAGTAACAAATGTCCTTGATTCAGTATTCAAACAACAGAAAGAATTCCAGCGCAATAGGTTAAGGTTTTTAATTTTATGATTTAATATATTTGTGGTAGAATTAATGGGTTCTACAAAACAACTTTTCTGCCAGAAATGCCTTCCTAATATATGCTTCTCCTTCCTTTAATGACAGAATCTTGATTGTGCTCAGAGAGACAACGTGCCCAAAACAACAAAATATTTAGGAATAAATTTAACTAAGGAGGGAAAAGATCTGAACACTGAAAATGGTAAGACGTTGATAAAAAAGACTGAAGACACAAATAAATGAAAAGATATCCTGTGCTCTTAGATGGAAAGGATATTAATATTGTCAAAATGTCCATACCAAACAAAGTGATCTACAGATTCAATGCAATCCCTATCAAAATCCCAATGGCAATTTTCACAGGAACAGGAGAAACTATGCTAAAATTTGTACGGAACCACAAAAGATCCCAAATAGCCAAAGCAATCCTAACAAAGAATAAAGCTGGAAGCACCAAACTTTCTGATTTCAAGCTATATTACAAATCTATAATAACCAAAACAGCATAGTACTAGCATAAAAAACAGGCACACAGACTACTGTAAGAGAGTAGAGAGCCCAGATATAAACCACATATATTTAAGCGAATTCTGTATGGTAAACTTGAAAGCAGGGACATTGTCTCTCTTTCACTCTACATGAATGATCAGCACATAGAAAGTGCTAAATAAATAAACATGCCCAACATGATTATTTGAGTGTATGGTATACATTTGCAAAATCAGAAACTATTCACAAGACAACACTCATAGAGGTATTATTGGATCTAAACACCTATGCAGGTATGATTAATAATACTTAACCCAGTTAAAATCTAAATTAACCAAAAATGTATACATATCACTGAAAATAAATGAGTTTGTTTCATTAGATTTAGATATGTTCTTTCCCTCTCGGCAACCTTAACAGTTCAATTACAATACAAATCTTAGAACAGTTATTTTCGCAACACGGTACTCTACGCACAAAATTGCTGGGTTAGAGAAATGTAATCAAGGTACTGATTGGGTTGCTGTCCCATCCCATTCCCTAAGCACCTCTAAACTGGATTTACAGCTAAGTACCTTCCATTTATATGTATAATATATTTAAATACTAATGACAATTTAAAAAAATAGAAACTTCAATGTTTAACTTTCAACTTCAAGTACAAAGCATCAATAAATTTTGTAAAATAATTAAAAATTTTGGGTAGTCATACACATTGCCATTATTTCATTAACAAAACTGTTTATGCGAGGAAACTAATGAAATATATGTATTATTTTGATATTATGGGCTTTATAATATAAAGAGTAAGGTAACATAAAAAACTAGAGTAAAATTTTACAAAACAAATTTTTAAGGCTCTAACATAAACTTATAATACGACTCAAATGTAACTGTATACCATACCTATATTAGATTGCATTTTTCCATGCACAGTAAATATAATAAAAATAATAATACAATTGTAACTTTATTTTCAAACTTGAATTACTTTTAGTATTTATGTTTTACAACTACAAAGTCTTAAAATTTAATGTCAGTAGAGATCAAAATGTTTTTCCTCCTCATTCAAATCTTGGCAGCCCTAACTCTCAAAGCTCAGAGATAAAATTTGATTTAAAAGCCCACTAAGAACAAATTGCTTAATCAGAAATCTGGACTTCACTATTAAGAAATTTCATCACCCACAAAATATGGGGGGAAAACTCATACAGCCAAAAACATAAAAATGCTCATTTTTATTTAATGCTTTGTGGATCAGAGCTAAGGAAAACAAAAATAGACATTTTTCTTACCTCACTAGTTACTGAAATCCCTAAACAGTAGCTTTAGAATAGCCTATTTTCATTATAAACACATATATTTTTACACACAGGTAACATTATTTTTCTTTACTCTGTGATATCCAAGTTGTAGTTTTATTCCAACTCATGCAAATTTCTAAAAAGTATAATCAGGTCACACAAAAACTGGTGAAAGACACCATCTCACCATTTTAAAAAAGTTCGGGAACCTCAAGCAAAATAAAAAGGACTACAGAGGGAAGGCAGGAGTGGGTGGTTGGGTGGGAAGAGCTCAACCAACAAACTTGTATGCATATATGCCTAACCCATGAACACAGACAATAGGGTGGGGAGGACCTAGGGTGGGGGCGGGCTAGAAGGGGTCAATGGGAAAAAAGGGGGACATATGTAATACTTCCAATAAAAGAGATTTTTTTAAAAAAGAAAACAAATGAACAAAACAAAACAAAGCCTAAGGGAATTAAACATAATAAGATTGCTGAAAACCAAAGAGGTTTTACTGGAAAGATTTAACTAATAATGGGGGGGTGGGGGGAGGGGGGGCATATTGCTTTAAGACTTACAAACTTCTCAAAAATGGAAGCCTGAAAATGTGGAATAACATTTTTAAAGTGCTATAAAAAAAATCACTCATAATAAAGACTCAAGATCCCAAAATGAATGATAAAAATGAATGCCAACACCAAGATGGCACAATGTAAGAATCATGAGACAAGGATTTCAAAACAGCCATCATAAAAATGCATGAGTCATTACAAACACATTTGAAATAAATAAATAAATAAATAAAAAATTGAAAGTCTCAGCAAAGATATAAAGAAGACATTCAAAGGAACTCTGAAAACTAAAAAATACATAACTAAAAATTAAATAAAACCACTCAATGGGTCACAGAAGGGGGAAGACAGAGAAAATAATCTGTTAACTATAAGATGAAACACAGAAATCAGCCAATCTAAACAACAAAGAACAATAGACTAAAAATAAAACAAGCAAAACTTTGTGGAACTATAAAATAACATCTCACATCTGTGTCATCAGAGACCCAGAAGGAAAGAAAAAAGAAATAGGGCTAAAAAGTTTTCAAGTGTTAAAACAAACAACAACATTCTCAACCCCAAATTTTATATCCAGCAAAAATATGCTTCAAGAATTATGGGGAAATCAAGACATTCTAAAATAAAGGCCACTAAGAAAATTTGTCACCAGCAGACCTACACTAAAACAATGACAAAAGTTCTCTCAACAGAAAGAAAACAAAAAAAGTAAAAACTACAAAGATATAAATAAAGATATTCCACATACATGGACTAGAAGTTTTGATACAGTTAAGATGCCAATTCTCCCCAACTTGATATGCAGATTTAATGCATACCAATGAAAATTCCAGCAAGATTCTTTTATAGATACAAACAAAATTATTCTAAAATTTCTATGGAAAGGCAAAGGAACTAGAAAAGCCAAAGCAATTCTGAGATAGAATCAAGTACAAGGAATCATTCTACTAATTTCAAGACTAATTATATAGCTATTTTAATAAAGTCCATATGTTATTGGTGGAGGATTGAAAAAAAAAAGTGGAATACAGAACCCAAGAATAGCCCATATAAATATGACCAATGAATTTGTGATAAAAGTGAAAAACAAATTCAATGAAGGATAGCCCTTTCAAAACTTGGTGCTTTAACAATTGGGTATCTACAAATATAAAAATGAACCTTGTCCTAAACCTCACACCTTATACAAAAATTAACTCAAAATAGATCAGATATTTAAGTGTAAAACAAACTATAAAACCTGTAAAACAAATAATATAGGAAAAAAATCTTCAGGACCTAGGATTTGGTGAAGAGTTCTTAAACAAGACACCAACACATGAAAAAAAATCCAATAAATTAGACTTCATCAAAATTAAAAACTGTTGATCTTCAAAAGACCCATTAAAAATAAAAGAAAAGCTACACAGTAGAATATTTTCAAACCACATTAAATGACAGGGGCCCATACCTAGAATAAAGAATTCTCAAAATTCAACATAAAAAAAAAAGACCC
>NW_006383010.1:5980024-5988435 GCF_000327345.1 Myotis davidii | reverse complement strand
AAAAAAAAACAATAAAAAAGACCCAAACAGGAAACGTACCCCCCAAAAAGAAATACAGTGGGGCCTTGACTTATGAGTTTAATTCGTTCCATGACGGAGCTCATAACTCAAATTACTCATATGTCAAATCAAAAAGCGAACGAGTGAGACACGTGATGCTGGGCTAATGTTGTGGCGTTCACTGTGACGTTCGCTGCGCCAACTAGCGCTGGGGTATCTGAAGCTGGCTCATAACCCAAATTTTAGCTCGCAACTCAAAGCAAAAAATCGGCCGAGAGACGGCTCATATCTCGAAAAACTCGTTAGTAGGGACATTTGTAAGTCAAGGCCCCACTGAATTTCACCAAAGAGGAAAAGTGGATGACAAATAAACATATGAAAATATGTGCAACACCATTAGCCATTAAGGAAATGCAAATTTAAAAGCTTAAAGAGACACACTCCAATGAGAACAGCTAAAATAAAAAATAATACCAAATATTCATGAGAATGTGAAGAAAGTGGATCTTTCATAACAGCTGATGGGAATATAAAATGATACCGCCACTCTGGAAAATAGTTTGGCTATTTCTTTTTTAAAAACTAAACATATACTTACCATATGACCCATAATCACACTCCTGGGCATTTATCCCAGAGAAATTAAAATTTGTATCTGTATAAAAACTCATAAATGATTGTTTATAGCAGCTTTATTTGTAATAGTAAAAAACTGGAAATAGCCAAATGGCCCTCAGTGGGTGAATAGTTGTACAATAACTGTGGTATATAAATACCATAGATACAACTCAGTAAGTAATGCAGTTCACAAAGGCATTAAAGGGTTAAAATTATTTAAATGAACCTAGATTTGATTGCACATTGTACTTTTTCAAAGATTAAATTGATTCCATAGTTAATTGTATGTAAAGGTAAATACTTATAAGCTTAATTTCAAGAAATACATCTCTTCAGGCTATTTCATATAGTAAGATTTCATTTTTAATATGCAAAACATTTGCAATACCAACCAAGCCATTATACTCAATTAACATTTGACAAAGGAGGCAAGAGCATACAATGAAGTCAAGACAGTCTCGCCAATAAATGGTGTTGGAAAATTGGACAGATATATGCAAAAAAATGAAACTAGACCACCAATTTACACCATACACAAACATAAACTCAAAATGGATAAAAGACTTAAACGTAAGATGGGAAACCATAAAAATCTTAGAAGAATCTATAGGCAGCAAAATATCAGACATATCTCGTAGCAATATCTTTAATGACACATCTCCTACCCGTGGTTGGCAAACTGTGGCTCGCGAGCCACATGCGGCTTTTTGGCATTTGAGTGTGGCTCTCCTAAGCCTTAGGAGTACCCTAATTAAGTTAATAACAATGTATCTACCTATATAGTTTAAGCTTAAAAAATTTGGCTCTCAAAAGAAATTTCAATCGTTGTACTGTTAATTTTTGGCTCTGTTGACTAATGAGTTTGCCGACCACTGTTAAGGCCAATGGAAACTAAGGAGAAAATAAACAAATGGGACTACATCAAAATAAAAAGCATCTGCAACTGCAAAAGAAACACATCAACAAAACAAGAGAGCCCGCTGCATGGGAGAACATATTTGCCAATGTTACATTGAATAAGAGTTTAATCTCCAAAATTTACATGGAACTCATTCAACTTAACAAAAGAAAAATAAACAATCCAAACAAAAAATGGGCAAAGGACCTAAATAGACACTTCCCGAAAGCAGACACACAGAAGGCCAAGAGACATATGAAAACATGGTCAAAGTCACTAATCATCCAAGAAATGCAAACCAAAACGAAAATGAACTACCACCTCACACCTGTCAGAATGGCTATCATCAGCAAACGACAAGTGATTTGGGAACAGCCTAAGTGCCCATCAGCAGATGGGTTTGGTACTCTACACGATGGAATACTACACTACTGTAAAAAAGAAAGAACTCTCACCATTTGCAACAGTATGGATGGACCTGGAGAGCATTATGCTAAGCAAAATAAGCCAGTCAGAGAAAGATAAATATCACATGATCTTACTCATATGTGGAATATAATGAACAACATAAGTGGATGAACAAAAATAGATCCAGAGACATAGAAGCATCAAACAGACCATCAAATCTCAGAGGGAAGACAGGGGAGGGTGGGGGTGGGAATGGGGTAAGAGATCAACCAAACCAAAGGACTTGTATGCATACACAGGTGCATGACCATTGGACAGACAGTAGGGAGTGAGGGCATGTGCTGGGGGGTGGGAGTGGCTGGGGAGAGGTCAATGGGGGAAAAGAAGACCTCCCATTATATTATGTAATACTTTAATCAGTAAAGAATTTTTTTAAAAGAGTTTAAATTATTTAAATGGACCTAGATTTGATTGTATATTGTACTTTTTCAAAGATTAAATTAATTCCATAATTAATTGTATGTAAAGGTAAATACTTATAAGCTTAATTTCAAGAATTTCTTCAGGCTACTTCATATAGTAAGATTTCATTTTTAATATGCAAAACATTTGCAATACCAATTAAGCAAAAGTAAAATGAACTTGAATCCATTTAAAGTGAATGAAACATAATTACTAAAAAATAAAGTTAGATATTGTTTGAGATGTTTCAATGCTAGTAAAAGAATACACAAATGCACACATCCTTCAAGCAGCCAATATTTTAATACACAATATTAACTAATATGTAAAAAGTGCTTTCACGATCTGTTACCAACTAAAATAAAAAAATTCATCATATAAATTTCAAAAATGTGTTCTTTGACTTCTAACCTCTGCTCTTCTTTAGCATTACCTGTGAAGGAGAAAAAAATATGAAGATTCATATTATACTATAGCAAATAAAACATAATTCCTCAACAAAAAGTTAAATATTCCTATGTTTATAATATGTAAGACTCTGAATTTATAAAACCCAATACAGAAGATGATTAGGGAATCCTTTTGCCTTATAAATGGTCTGAGACTTCTATTTCTCTCAAATAATGTAAAACGTGCCTAGATTCTCAAAATCTGGTTTTATAGTCACTTCTAGATGTTAATTTCTTCAATTGTAAGCCAAAAATGTCCATATTAATGGTTTCTAACATTTATAGACAATTTAGTAATCCTGGGAGTTACAGAATGTTCTAAAATTCTAAAATCCTATTTATAAATTGGGCATTTAACAACTATAAAGCAATACAAACCCATTGCAACACCGTATTTCTTACATTTGTTCTGGAATTATATCAATTTAAAGACCAAGACTAGTCATCTAATACTGAAAAGCTTATTAGGTAGACAATTTTCAAAACATATAGTCCATGACAGAAATAAAACAACGGATCTTTAGTCTTAAAAGACAGGAAGCATTAGACCAGAATATATCCAAAATTTTTTTTAAAGAACTTAACCTACTTTTAGGTTAAGCATACCTATCATTTGTTAATAAAAATAAACCCTAAATTTAAAATACATACATACATTCTTCAAGTTCTTAAATGTTGATTTACCTACAGAAAAACTGACTTTAATATATTTGTCTAGAATCTTGTTAGAATGTTTATAATTGTAAGAAAATTTGAAACCTCTAAAAAAAAATGGCAGGGCATGCACATTTCTAGGCTTGCTCTATGCCACCAAATAGGTCTATACCAGGGGTGGGCAAACTTTTTGACTCGAGGGCCACAATGGGTTCTTAAACTGGACCGGAGGGCCGGAACAAAAGCATGGATGGAGTGTTTGTGTGAGCTAATATAAATTCAAAGTAAACATCATTACATAAAAGGGTATGGTCTTTTTTTTCAATAGTTTTATTCATTTCAAAAGGGCCGGATCCGGCCCGCGGGCCGTAGTTTGCCCACGGTTGGTCTATACCCTAAGTTAGTACTTCTCTGTTTTATGTTAGCATGGATACGACAAAAGGAAGTACTATGTACTCAAATGAATTTTCAAAATGCTGAGTATATTATGTATTCAAATTTACAAAATGCTAAATTAAACAGAGTTCAACAAGTTTCTTTACTGCTATATTTTCCATAACCTTTTAAAACTTTACATAACTATGGTTATATAAAGATGTTAGCATTGTGTAAAGATGAACAAAAAGTACATGGAACTCTCTATACTACTTATGCACTTTCTGTGAGTCAGTCTATAATTATTTTAAAACAAAAGTATACAAAGACATACAGTGTCAAAAGTAAGTCTCTCTCCCACATCGCTACCAGTCAACCATGGTTGCCAATTTCTTGCATATTCCTATAGAAACAGACTCTATATACATAATAACATTGTGACTATTCAAGGAGGTACAGTATGTTATCTAAATTATCTTGACACCAGAAGCTTTTCATAGTGGGGCATCTATTAACATCAAGTGGAAATGATCTCAGGAACATATTTGGAAAAAACTCTGCCCTAGGCATCATACTCTCACATTACATAGAACTACCAGTAAGAAGCAATCTCCTGTTTTTATAAGTAATTTGAGTCAAGCAAAATACAGTTAGAAAAACAAATAGGTAATTAGAAAAGCAAAATGATCAAGAAGGTTTGATAAATTTCAAGGTGATAACCTTCTCAACTATATATAACCCACTACAAATCCTATAGATTACAGTCAAACATTAATTTTCCCCTAAATAGTAATAAATCAGTGGCCATGAATCTTTGCATCAGCGATCCATAATATACATTAGAGAAAGAAAATCTGACTCCTTAATTAAATCCATTAACATAAAAAGCTAACTGTCAACTGAGTAGACAAAGCTGAATAAAAAAATCTAAATCAGGCAGAAGTGATGAACCAATTAGTACTTTTAAAGTCAATTCTTGCTCAAGAAAAGAAACTCATGCCTGGCCGGCATGGCTCAGTGGTTGAGTGTGGGCTTAGGAACCAGAAGGTCACGGTTCCATTCCTGGTCAGGGCACATGCCCGAGCTGCGGGCCTGATCCCCAGTGTGGGGTGTGCAGGAAACAGCCGATCCATGATTCTCTCTCATCACTGATGTTTCTATCTCTCTCTCCCTCTTTCTTCCTCTCTAAAATCAATAAAAGTATATTTTTTTAAAAAAATTAGGCCTTACCTTTGCTGCAGCCAGTACATGCTGGTCTTTAATGATTCCACACTTATTCTTACAAGCATCTGTCCTGGCCTCTTCTGCCAGTCGACGAATAAACAGTAAACAGTTCAGATGCACCTTTAAAAGAGGAAATTCAAAAGTATTTTTAAAATAGTGATGTTCTGAAATATAAAGATAACAAAATTTAATGTTGTGCTAATTTAGTATTGTGATTAAATCAATTGGGTTTTTTTATTTAAAGTAACAGGATCTAGTTTAATATATAATCTAAGGTTCATCTTAGATTCCATACAAATAAGACTTAGTTATTGAAATACATGAAACAAAGCCACGTAAGGCTAACCAAAGGCTATAGACAATAACATTATTGTAAAGCATCCTTAGATTAAAATTTATGTAGAACTTTATTAAGTAACAAATATTCCTGCTTCTAATCCCAAATAAACTTACGCATTTAAAATTTTTCCAAAATTTAAAATCAAAACAACATATTTAAGGCCAATCATCTTTCAATATATAATCCAAAGTCTAAAGATTTTTTTTAACCAGGTATTTGAAAGACCTATTTTTAAAAAAGGTGATAATTGAAATTCTGAAGATTTACTGAGCTAAAAAGTATATGTACAAAGGTCATTACTTATTATCTAACAATATCAAAATAATCATATCTACTATTAATAATCTTTAAGTCACCTTTTAAGAAATTATTTAAAATAGATAATATGAGCAGACAGAACAAAATTAAAAACTCCACAAAGGACCGTAGTTAAGTAAGTTGTTAGCATTGTAGCAAGCTGGGTAAAAGATACATCAGTAGTCTCTACTATTTTGCCACTTCTTGTGAATCTAGATTGCAAAATAAAAATATAAAGCCAGAGTCTACAAAAGGGTAGAGTGTCAAAAAAAAGTCTCTTTTCCGTGTAGTCCCATATTAACTGTACACTCAGAATATGCAAGGTGTTACGTTAAACATTAGGAATACAATAGTCCCAAACTTCCCAGGCCAGTGGCAGAACCAAACCTATAAAGAAATTAAAGGCATGTGTGACTGTAGATGATGGAGTAAAGTAAGATTAATCCTTTCTAGGAAGATTAAGAAAGGCTTCACTGAAGAAGTGGTATTTGAACTGGGTTTTGAAAGAATTGGAGTTTGCTGAGTGGAGTGAGGACATCTTCAGGCAGAAGAAATATCATATACAAAACACAACATAAAAGTGGATTAGTTTTGTGTTAAGATAACGGGAGACACAAAAAGAGATTGGTATAGTTCCTTCCCCGAAGAAGCTGCACACCACAGTCGGAGACAACACTGACATATGAAATTCTTAGTGAACAGTATCAAATTACCAATAGCTACACTGTTTGATGTACACCTTCTCTGCTATCAAAATTCAGAAAAGAATAGGTCAGAGCAGGCTGCCTTCATTGTAGAAAGGTTTATGGATGATGTGGGACATCTGCTGGGTAAGATTGTGAAGTGTCAATGGCAAGCAGGAAACCCTAAGCTAAGCAAAGAGACCAGGGAGATGCATGGCATACACAGAGAGTGAAGAACAAATAAGAGCCAAAGAAAAGCATGCGACCCAGGAATAGATAGTGGCCTAAAGCAATTCCTTCCCCCTACCACTGAAAATGCTTGGAATTTCAGCCCACCTTCCTGCCCAGGCCACCTGGATCCCACCTGTTGTCCATGAGTCACTTTGGGGCAGACCGGTGTGAATGTAAGAGGAAGCTGGTTACTTGAGAAATTTTTGCCAATCTATTCAACAGTCTCCTAGATCTCCTTGAGCAGGTACATTTCTTCCCCATCCACTTGGGACCCCAGGACCAATGAAAACTCCAGAAAAAAAAATTACCTAAAAATGGCTTGTAGCCCTAAGCGGTTTGGCTCGGTGGATAGGGCGTCAGCCTGGGGATTGTAGAGGATATGCAGGAGGCAGCAGATCGATGTTTCTCTCTCATCATGTTTCCAACTCTCTATCCCTCTCCCTTCCTTTTCTATAAAAAAATCAATAAAATATATATATTTAAAAATGGCTTGTAAATCAATTTCACTTTAATCCAAGGCACTTGTGCCACCTTTAACATCACCACTGGGAGGGGTAGAGGTGGGGGTTGGGGGAGAGATGGTTACAAAACAGAACAATATATATTGTCTTTTCTTATGGGATCTAAGACAGGAACAAAAAAAGGAGGGTAGGAGATATCAGATGGGCTACTTTTTCAAGCCGGAAACAAAACAAAACAAAACAAAGTTTGTTTTGACTTCAGAGACCAAATAACGGAAAAATGAAGACGATTCTATGCTGTCCTTGTTGGGCACCAATTCTTGACCTTGATCTCCTGAAAATGAGGTTCCCGCCTATAATGAATGCCTCCTTTACCCAAAGAGCTGGTGGAACCCACCGCAGGCATCCCCCGCGGTGAGACCTGGGGAAGCCGTGTTCACGCTGCCAGGGGGTGCATGTGCCAGGCGCTCGGCATGCAAACCCTGCCTGCACTTCACAGCGGCTCGGCCGGCTGCGCGCCAGCCCGGCGAGATGCGGCGGGTCCTATGGGCCAGACTGCGGTTTGGCTCGAAAAGCGCATAGACAGGCGTGCTTGTCGGTCTCGGTCGCAAAAGGGACTCACAGCCGAGAGCAAGCTGCTTACAAACACGCGTCTGGACCGGGGCTCTGGAGTCAGCAAGCTCCGGTAGAGAAAACCAGGCAATCTATCTGGTTAGCAAGGGGGAAAGGCATGTCGGCGACGCCTTTACAACAGTTAAATATAAACGGCCCGGCCTGAATTCCCAAGTCCCCATATAAGCGGCCGACTCCTCCTTCCTGGGGCAAGTGCACTGCACTCGGTTCCCTACGTGCTCCTGAACAGCGACAGTTAAAAGCGATAAGCAGAACTCACCGCTAGTTTCCTCCTTACGTTGAGGCGGCTAATAGCCTCCTAGACTAACCAAATAAAAATAAAAGGCACCGATATCTACATTTCCGTGGACTCCAAGCGCCGGGAATCTGACCGTCCGTGCGGGGCCGGGGCGAGCCCGTCAGGTCCGGGCGGGATGGCCCCGCTCCAAGCCCCCCAGGCAGGGAACTCACCAGTAAGTCGCAACTGGCCTCCAGACGAAGGTGAGGCTTCCGTCGCTTGAAGACGCGCCTAAGAAAGCCGCGGGGAGCCTTGCGCTTGATCCGCTTCCTCTGAGAGACGGTGGCCGCGACCGCCATGCTCCGCCTCAGGCACCGGCCGCCGCGGCCGGCGAGGTCCTCCCGGCGCCGCACAGAAGCAACCGTCCGCGGGCAGTGCGAACGCAAGTCCGCCGACCGGCA
>NW_006383010.1:5975159-5979993 GCF_000327345.1 Myotis davidii | reverse complement strand
GGAGCGCGCCCGGCGCTCGGCAGTGACGTCATCCAGCACGAGCCCCGCCCCCGGGGACGCTTGAAGTTGATGGAAAACACCCGCGGGCGCCCGGGTGCTGTCCTTAAAGCGCCAGGCCAATTGTGACACACCGATTCTGAGGAACAATTTCTGCCAGGTTTCACAGAGATGTCGGAAAACTGTGGGAATGTGGGCATGCCAGGGCAGCTACACCTTCTCTCCAAGCTCCCACTCTGTACTGGGCCCAACAGCAATGGACTTAAGTAGATGCATTGAAAGACATTTGTGATGTTGTGTCAGGATTCCTAGAGAACCAATGTCTTCCTAGCAAGGCATGACTTTCGGATATTAACAGCTAACACTTTACACTTTTACAGAATTCCATTCGATTCTTTCCTGAAGTCTTTTCATGAGTCTGTCTTTTCTTTATAAATGCGGCTCCCTTTCATTTTAAGGCCCTTCCATGTAACCTTGCAATAACTTCAGTTTTCTTTGAAAATTTTGCTACTTCTTCAAGCAATTAACTTCTCTATTATCTAAGCTACTAGAGCAGTAGTTCTCAACCTTCCTAACGCCGCGACCCTTTAATACAGTTCCTCATGCTGTGGTGACCCCCAATTTAATTGTTACAAATTGAACATAATTAAAGCATAGTCATTAATCACAAAAACAATATGTAATTATATATGTGTTTTCTGATGGTCTTAGGTGACCCCTGTGAAAGGGTGGTTCGACCCCCAAAGGGGTCGCGACCCACAAGTTGAGAACCGCTGGACTACAGGCCCGGTGCACAAAATTCGTGCGCTCAGCAGGGGGAGGTCCTCAGCCTGGCCTGTGCCCTCTCCCAGTCCAAGAGCCTTTGGTGGATGTCCAACTGATGGCTTAGGCCCGCTCCCCATGGGAGAGGCTCCTGCCACCACCCCTGCACTTGCCAGCAGTGAGCCGGGCTCAGGGCTTCTGGCTGAGCGGCGTTCCCCCTGTGGGAGCGCACTGACCACCAGGGGAAGCTCCTGCGTTGGGCATCTGCCCCCTGGTGGTCAGTGCATGTCATAGCAATCGGTCCTTCTGCTTCTTCGTCGATTTGCATATTAACCTTTTATTATATAGGATTGCCTAGGTAGTTCTCAAACTTCAAGGTCCATCAAATGAAGCAACCACCCCTGGGATTCTCATTCAAGAAGTCTTAATGAAACTTGAGAATTTGCATTTCTAATCAGTACTCAGACCTTGTTGGCATTGCTAGTCTCAGGACCAGTGTGAAATCATTGCGATTTTCATTGCACCTCTAATACTGTGCCTATAGTAATTATTCTGATTTCAGTAATCACAGAGATGATCTTTATTTCTGGCCTTCCATTTCCAACACCTCCTCCGTGATCTTATCTTTCATCCCGTGAGCCACTTACACCTGCAGTCATACACTAAGCCTTGCCATTACCAAACACCATACCCTTCCATATCCTCAATCCAATCATCTCACTCTTCAGCCATCTCCAATCTTTTTAACTCTCTCCAGTATCCAAATTGCAATAATTTGTAGATGCCATTGGGATCACTGTCCTCTCTCTTTCGATCTCTACCACATCCTAACCCTACTCTACTCCCTACTCCACCCCCACCGCGGTCTATTATGCACCATTCTAATATCCCCTTGCATTTATTCTCAGCTCTCTAGCCCTTCTCTTTTTTCTCATACTCACCTTACAAAACCCAGCCCCACTTACATTGAAATATCAATCCGCCTTATGCTGTGTCTGTGCACTGATATTGCCTAACAGATAGGTCTGGGTCTGGCCTCAATTTAAATTCATGAACACTCAAGTGGGCTCTAAGTACTGCCCATGATAAAGTATATCCTACACATTGCCTTATTTTTTATAGACTTTCACCTTCATGTATTAAAGAGTTACAGTGTAAAACATTGGAAAATTTTTGTCACAACCTAAACTTTCAAAATGTTCTTCTTTAAAAAACTTTTTTTGTTTTCAGTAATTTAAATTCCTTTGATTCAAATGGTTAAAATTGACAAGGCCACTAGCTCCCATAGCAAGAAACTTCCCAAATTTGAAATATCTTAAGTGTGGACAACCCTTAACTCCAAATCCAGGGAAAGTAAAAGGGGGTCTAAAAAAGAGGACGATCTGGACAGGAGTAGTATTGACACCACAAGGATAAATACTTCCCTTTCTTTATCTCAAACATTTCTTCTTCTGTTGTAATTTTAGTTCTGATTTGCAAAGGTCAAAGTCCCTTTGATACTGCTGTTTACTTTGGAAAGACAAAAAAAATGTTTAAGGAAAATTATTGAAGAATTCTCACCACCACCACCACCCCATCTCATGCTATTCTTAGGAGTTGGCGTACATAAGAAACAATTATTATTATATTAAGCTATTGAGAATTTTTGCCTTTTTTGTTGATGACATCTCAATATCTGATAAGATATTCTTTTAAATAGTGGTTCCTTTTTTTTAGAATCTTTCCTAAAGAAATTCATCCTAAGTATAAAATACATTTTATGAACAGAGACTTTAAAATATTTTTTAAATATCTAATGTACAAATTTGAGTACATGCGTTCAGTTAATTATTATGGCCATATTAAAAATAACATGAAAAACTGTAATAGCCTAGAAGAAGGCCCATGATAATGCCAGGTGCAAAAAAAACAAAAACCTATGTACGAAGGTAAATGTAATATGATCTGCAGAATATTAGGAAATATGCGTGCACACACACACACATACACAACACTGGGAAAAATATACCAAAATCTGAACATAGTTTTTAGATAATGGGAATATGAAGTTTTTGATTATTTTAAATGTTGTTCAATTTTCTGTAATAAACATACTTGCAAAAGAGATATTTCATATTTTACTAATTAATGTTGAATATAACTTAAAATGTTTACTGAATAAATGTCACTAAAATATTTCTCTAAGAAAATTATTTACACTAGAAAAAATTTTAAAATTAAGTGACAGTACCTTTTGATGTTTGGAGGAATCTGAAGAAGACATTTGATTTTGCTTTTCATAAATTATACTAATGCACACATATGGAATATGTTACTAGTTAATGTACTTCTGTGAATAAGCATTTTTAAATCATTCTATGAAATGAATGATTTATAAGATTGTTAGTGACTTGTGTTTTTGTGCTCATTAGCAAAACATGAGGACAAATGTTAACAATAATTAACACTAGGTAGAATCTCATAGTTCGCAAAAATAGTTTTTGACATATTGCTTTGTTAGACACTTAAAAATTATGCTGATTATAATAATGGTTAAATTAAAATTTTTAATCTGCCAGATGCAGTACAGTTGCCAAAAAAATTTGTAATTTCAAAATACTTCTGTCATGGCTTCATTCATCATTTGTGTGATACAGAATCTCACAAACTTTTGCAAACTGCACTATTTCAGTTGATTTGTGTGTGTGTGTTTTTTTCATCAGTCCCATGGGTGGTAAGACAAATTATTTCAGAAGCTTTGAAAAATTTCACCTTACTTGTGTAGTCTCTTAGTTCATATTTCAAAGGTTTAGCTCAGCTAAGTGCATCTCTTCTTAAACCTCTTCCCTTCACTGACTCTCCTATTTTTAGATTGAATATGAAGTGGTTACAGGAACACAAATCTATTTTCCAATGTTGATGAAAGACACTGAATTTAAAACAAATTTTTGTTATGAATGCCAGAAACCTTAGACATTTTGATGTGTTTTCCAAGATAAAAAAAAAGATGGCTTTGAAATAGGAAATAGGAATCCAAAAGAAATAGATATTGTGAGGAAATATTAAGTGAAAATAAAAACTATAATTTGGGGTAAAGGCTTCATTGCTAAAAATAATTTTTCTGTAACATTTTATTATCAGTTTGTACACTATAAAGAATAATTGCTGCTAGAACATTATTTGGAACAGATTAGGACAAAAAGAAATACTGCAATTTATTTTTTTTTTCCTCTTCAGAAACATGCCATTTATTTTCATGTCTCCTTTTATGCCTTTCAATAAACTTTATTTTCCCTCTTTTAAACGTTATTTTTATTGTTGACATTATTACAGATAATGTCTCCCTCCCTTTGCACCTCTACTCAGCCCTCAACCCCCCTTCCCTTGGCCTATCACCAAACCACTGTCTGTGTATATGGGTAAATTTTTACCCAGTTGGTAATGGGCCCATATCAAATCATCAGGAATTTTTATTTTTAATTTAGTGACTCCAGGGAGTCTTCAAACTGACATTACTTTCCATGGATACATTATTAAAAAGTCTATAAGAAAACTGAATGATATCAATTGACTGTCAGGGAAAGAAGAAAAAACTATTTCTTGCCAAGTAAAACTTTTTCTATTCTATCCGAGAACAATGACAATATTTGTATAGGGGAAATTTTAAGCAAATGGGAAATATTCCAACATAATTTGTTATTTAGTGACTATTAATTGAAAGTAAGAGGGAAGGGACAGCCAGGATGTAGTGAAAGAAACACTGAACCTCCCTTTTCCCATTCCAGGCTTCCCAGTCTAGAATCAGGCACAAAACCTAGGAGAGAAACTTAGTAAAGCCTAAGAGTGTTAAGTTTTAATTCTTCCTCCAGGCTGAATTATAATAATGGAATAATTATGAGACTAGACTAAACATTTTATCATTAAAACAGAGGAGCTTTACACCCTGACCAGTTTGGCTCAGTGGATAGAGCATCAGCCTGTGGACTCAAGGGTCCCAGGTCGATTCCTGTCAAGGGCATGTACCTTGGTTGCAGGCATATCCCCAGTAGGGAGTGTGCAGGAGGCAGCTGATCGATGTTTCTCTCTCATCGATGTT
>NW_006383010.1:5945664-5955851 GCF_000327345.1 Myotis davidii | reverse complement strand
GCTCACTGTGCGTGTGTGTCTGTGTGTGTGTGTGTGTGTGTGTGTGAGAGAGAGAGAGAGAAGCTCTGGAGGAGAGAATGTGTGTGTGTGTGTGTGTGTGTGTGTGTGTGTGTGTGTGCGTGTGTGTGTGTGTGTGATATATATATAGAGAGAGAGAGAGAGAGAGAGAGAGAGAGCTTTACTTAAGAAAGACAGTAAAATCCTGAGAGTTCCATCTAAGAGAGAAAAAAAAGAACAGGTTTAGAGGGAAAACAAGAGAAATAATAAAATTAATTTATCCTTCCACTTCATCAAGTCTGGCTTGTTCAATATACTTAAGCCATTACAAAAAATGTGATAAAAGAATCTTCATGCTTTGCATTACCATGTGCCAGGAACTGCCCAAAACACCAAATATGTGTGTGTGTGTGTGTGCATTTATTTTTCTCTAAAACTTTCAAGGTAAGTACTATTATTATTCTCATTTATAGAGAAGAAAAACAAGACTCAAAGGTAACTTCCCAAAATTTAAGCATTTTGTATTTGGTGGAGATGAAATTCATCACTGAGAACAACATAAAATGTTTGAATAAATAAATACAGTCTTTCTGGGGAATACCATGCACACACTTAAAATAATGATTTTAACCACCAGGTAGAAATATGATACATGAAAAAAATCAAGATATTCTATTATTGGTTATTTTGTTTATATGACTTTTGTTAAAATTAAAGCTTATAAAAATAGCTAGAAGAAAAATCACAAAATGTGAATGAAAAGGTGTTAATTTTATAGGTGATTTTTTTTCTCTGTAATTTCCTATTTATTTAGTGTGGTAACATTACTTCTCTATGGAAAAATATAAATTTATAATAAAATGTAGAAAGGAATCTACTTTTAAAATTTTTTAGCCAAACCAGTAGAATGGTTTGTTAAAAAAAAAACTTAAATTAAACTAGTTTTTTTGTATTATAAGCATTTTGTATTATAGCGATGAAATAAGACACGGACAACGTGGGGGCGGGGGAGTTCGAGGGTAACGTGGGGACAAGGACACATATGTAATATCTTAATCAATACAAAATATATTAAAAAAAAAAGAAAAAGAAAACTAATTTTTCAACATGGGCACATCTATGTTCCAGCAAATATAAAGGAGGAAGTGGGAATGAAGCACACTCCCCCTTTCCTTAAAGTCAGTATCTGAAAGTCGCACATACCGGGTCATTTACATCTCTTCGAACAGAATTCTGATACATGACCACACCAAGATGCATATTAGAACAGAAAATGCTACTTGTCTTTGGGCTACCGTGTGTCCAGCTACAAATCAAAGAATGTGTAACAACTGTCAGCTTCTGACATATGCAGCTTTCCTGGGAGACAGTATAAGTAGACATTAAAGTGGATTGTAAAGTCAAATAAACTGGAATGAGTAAGGGTCTATCACTTATTAGCTTTGAAACCTTGGGCAAGTGGCTTAATCTCTGTAGACATGAATTATATTATCTGAGAAGGGAAAAATACCTAATGCTATCACTATTGTGTATATTTCCCATATTTTGTCTGACTTCCTATTTTGGCAGGAAGATTGAGTTTTGTAGAGCTGCCATCACACTACACAAAATACAATTTTTTAAATTTATATCAAGTTCTCCTATATGATTTATTATTGTTTTCTCTAAGAAATTTAATAACCAAAACTAATCTTTACATTCTACAGTTAGTTCAATTTTCATAATAAATACCAAACATAAAGATGTATTTCAATGGGGAAAAAAATCTTGTGTTTGACTGCAGAGCAGATGATTAAAACAGTATCCTTGAATAGCTTCTATTTTCTCTATCCACCTATCTCTGTATATAAATTTATAATAAAAAATAAAATCAGGTGAAGAAACTAACCAGAAGCAGCAAGTACAAGAGAAGTAACAGACACCTGAAGTAGATCCCGAAAAACATCAGATAAATAAATGATTGAATATATAATATAAAATGTATGTTTAATTTTTTTAATTAGAAAGTAACAAATTATTACCAAAAAAATGAAGTCAGCTATACTTTTCCAAAATAAAATAAAGTATCAATTCATTTTAAGAGTATTGCTTGGCATCAAATAATTAATTAAACAAGACATTAGAAACAGCAAAAGCGAGGAGTAGTGACTTGTAAATTGAGGAAATTACAAAGTGACTGAAAAGATAAAAGAAAAAATTTTAAATATGAAGAAAAAAATAAGAGTTCCAGGAGGAGAGAATAGACTGAATGGGAAAGAAGAAATATCCAGAAAAGAATGGCTAGAATTTTCCAGAACTTAATTTTCCCTTTCAAGGAACATTATGCATCTCAGGCAGAATGGATAAATAAATCAATAAAATCCACACTTAGAAAAGTGTTAGAAAAACTGTTGAATACCATTAACAAAACAAGTATGATAAATGCATCTAAAAATTAGCTACAAAAGAAAATAAGAAGAATGAGCTGAGAACATAATTAAAACAATTTAATAACATTCATTGTAAAATTTTATAAGTAAACTAGCATTCAGAAATAAGGGAATTTAAATCCTGGTCAACAATGACATGTGAGATAAAAGGAACAATAATCAGAATAAAATAGTTTGATATTCTTCTATTTGAGGGAAGTAAAGTAGAAATGTTCTGTAGTTTCATATTTTATCAGGTATTTATGTTAAAATGTTGAAGAAATTTTTAAAGAATGAAAAGGAATAGTAGATATAACTTCCACCAAAAATAAAAATTCAGAAGAAAGCAGAATGAGCCAAAGTCAGAAGGTACAAACAGCAGCATTAAATCCACAAGTATGTGAGAAAATAAAACAAAAATTTGAAGGAGAATTTAAATATTAGTATTCTGAAAATGATTACATACAAAAAAACTGGAGAGAATTATTGATTTTTGTGTTTTTTTTTATGTGAGCTCTGTATGTAAAATCAATAATGGTCAATATACTTGCACAACAAAAAGAAATATGTACTTTAAAAAGGTATCACCTACAATAGTAACAAAAACCATAAATTTCCTGAGAATAAATCTAATAAATGAGTTACAACAACTTTTATGGAGAATATAGTAAAACGTTATACAAAGGCATATAAAAGTCTTAAAGAAATGCTGTAACATGTTTATATATAGCAATCATAAGTAAGAAGAATATGACAGTTTTCCCCAAAATTAATCTATAAAGTAATGCAATTTCAATTCACAAGATTTTTGTGGGGCCTAACAGGCAGATCCAAACATTTATATGGAAAAGTATAGGAACAGGAATAGAAACTGGAATAGAAAATAAGTGTATAAAAATATGCTTAAAATCATAGGAATGCAAATGCAAGTAGCAATGATTTACAATTTCAGAATCATCAGATTGACACAAACTTTTAGGTCAGATCATATCAAACTTTTGTGAGATATAAGGAAAGATAAGTTATTTGCTACATTCCTGGAGAGACATAAAAAGTCAAAACAAGATGCATATGCTCTACTAAACTCGGTTTCTATACTTGACATATATGCACAAAGAAATATCTGCAAGAATGATCACTGAGCAGTCTTGGCAACAACAAAACTTTGAAAACATAAAATTGCCTCCCAATAAATGGCTTACTTATGCAGTGGAATAATACTACATAGCTGTTAAAATTGTTGAAATAAATCTACATGTATTAATATGGCTAAATCTCAAAAACATAATTTTGAATAAAAATAGAAGCTGCAGAAACTTATGCAGTGTAGTGCTGCATAAGTAAACTTATCAGTGCAGTACGGTACCACAGATATAAAAATGATCAAATTCAAAACAGCAGTATAGTTTTCCAAATATAATAAACATATGAAGCACACGGGCATGACACATACCAACTTCAGAGTTGTGGCTGCCTCTGCAAACAGAGAAAAATAAATCATGGGGCTCCAGCTTTTCCATTTCTTAAAACCAGCAAAGAAGATATTCACAAAGTTTGAAACAATATGAAGAGCTACATTATCTCAGTGGTGAGAACATATATTTTGTATTTTTAAAGTTGCACAATTACATTTAAAAATATTTATAGAGCTATATGTACACAGATTTTTATTGCAGCATTGATCAGTGCAGCCACTGTGGGAAAAAGTATGGAGTTTCTTCAAAAAATTAAAGAGGGAACTCCCATTTGACCCAGTAATCACACTTCTAGGAATATATCCTAAGAAGTCAGAAACACCAATTAGAAAGAACATATGTACCCCTATGTTCATAGCAGCACAATTCACCATAGCTAAGATTTGGAAACAGCCTAAGTGCCCATCAGCAGATGAGTGGATTAAAAAACTGTGGTGCAACTACACAATGGAATACTACACTGTGGTAAAAAAGAAGGAATTTTTACCAAATTGCTTTTTTTAAAGAGACCAAGCAAAGGACTTGTATGCATGCATATAAGCATAACCAATGGACACAGACAGTAGAGGGTGAGGGCATGTGCTAGGGGGTGGAAGTGGCTGGGGAGAGGTCAATGCGGGGAAAAGGAGTCATATGTAATACTTTAAACAATAAAGAATTAAAAAAATAGAGTCAATTCAATATATATCAATAGGGAAATGAGTAAGTAAATTATAGTAAAACATATCCATGCTATTAAAGACTACCTGGTAGTGTAAACCTATATGAACGAATGTTCCATTGACTGCAGTGATGGCCCTAATTTTGTACTCATCCCATCAAAGTCGGAGCCTTCTGCCCACTCTTTGACTCTCGCTTTGATTACAAGACTTCCATTGGCCAATGGAATGTTATCAAACATGACACAGTCGAGAAAAGTTCTTGTGCATTGGACTTGCTTTCTTGCTGCTCTTGCTCCTTCACCAGAACGGTGAGAACATGCCCAGGCTAGCTTGCTGAGGAAATGTGAGGAACAGCTGGAGGAACAGCTGTCACCACTATGCTGACCACCTTACACCAGCCAGCCCCCTCAGAGCCTCCAGCCAACAAGAGATAGATGTCTAAGAAAGTCCCACTGAGATCAGTCAAGATGAAGACAGATCAATTTTAATAAAAACAAAAAACTGTTTAGCCAATCATAAACTTGTGAGACAAAAATTAGTAGTTTCAAATCCTTTTATCAAAACAATAAATTGCCAAGGAAAATTCTGATTGGAAAATAACTGGCATGGAATGTTTACAATGCCATTTTCTAATGAGATTTTTTTCCAATAACTTATTTTTTTGGTAAAAGAACTGAAACAGCATTCTTCACCACTACTTTCCCTTAAATGTCTCTTTTCTAAATTGGCTCTAAAACGAATTAAATTGGTATCCAGTACTCCAGTTACAATGAGTATCTAGAAATTTACATTTGCTAAGAGTTTAGAGTTAGAAAACTTCAGCTTATATAAAAAATAAATTTTTGTAAGAACCAATTGCTTCCACAATATAACATTTTAACAAGCTGTTAAGGAGAATTATTAACAAGATTTTAAATAAGTCTAAAAGCAGTTTCTTCACGTTAAAATTGTAAAAAATTTTACAATTGTAGAATCATAAAATCAGAAGAATCTGCAAGAGATTGCTTGATTCTAACAGCTGGTATATAAGTTCGAATTTTAACTCAGCATATTAATATGTGCATCTCTATCTCTGCTCTGTATCTTATAAACAACTATGCTCTACAGAGTACAGTTGTGAGTTGCTGCCAAACTTTTGCAATGCAGGTACTTTCTTGGCAAACAAATAGCAGGCATATTTTTCTGTTTAGGTAAATGTTAATAATCACAGCTGGTTTGGTAATTCAGTTATTCGGCAAAGACATTGTAAACTACTTGAAAAGAACCCATCTGGTTTGCAGTTGTAAAACTGAAACCAATTAAAACATTTAAACAGCATTTTGTTTTTCATTTTCATCTGTAAAAATATATTTTGCAAGTTCTAATTAGTGGTTGATTTTTTTCTATTACTTTTATTATATGAATCTAACACTCAAATAATTTTTAAGTTCAACAAAACTGTTCTTATAATTAATATTATATTGGGACAGCAGATGAATTAAAGGATAAAAAATATAAAATATACATGGATTGATACACACAGACACAATAATGTAGTACACAGAATTTGTATGTATCAAACCCAATAAAATAGGACAAAATGTCTACCAATCACAAGAATTGATTGGTTAGGTATAGCCTAAGAACCTGACAATTTAGTTAATGGACTATATCTACTTTTAAAAAAAATAAAGGAAGAAGGGAAGGAAGGAAGGAAGGAAGGGAGGGAAGGAGGATGGGAGGATGGGAGGGAGGGAGGGAGGGAGGGAGGGAGGGAGGGAGGGAGGGAGGGAGGGAGGGAGGGAGGGAGGGAGGGAGGGAGGGAGGGAGGGAGGGAGGGAGGGAGGGAGGGAGGGAGGGAGGGAGGGAGGGAGGGAGGGAGGGAGGGAGGGAGGGAGGGAGGGAGGGAGGGAGGGAGGGAGGGAGGGAGGGAGGGAGGGAGGGAGGGAGGGAGGGAGGGAGGGAGGGAGGGAGGGAGGGAGGGAGGGAGGGAGGGAGGGAGGGAGGGAGGGAGGGAGGGAGGGAGGGAGGGAGGGAGGGAGGGAGGGAGGGAGGGAGGGAGGGAGGGAGGGAGGGAGGGAGGGAGGGAGGGAGGGAGGGAGGGAGGGAGGGAGGGAGGGAGGGAGGGAGGGAGGGAGGGAGGGAGGGAGGGAGGGAAGGATGGAGGGAGGGAAGGAGGGAGAGAGGGAGGAAGGGGAGAGACATAGAACTCAAAGACTATAATAAGAAATATACTTATCCACTCTTCCTTTAAAATTTATTCAGTGATAAGAGCTTTTCACTTTGGCTCTGGAATAAAGTACAAGTAGCCTCATGACTGTTCTTGTCACTTTCAGATAATAAAAAGTACTATGATCACTCTGGATTTGGTATTTAGAATGACCAGTCTCATGTAATAGTCAAAAGTATTCAACCTCATTCAAAATTAGAGCTCTGCCCAGTCCCCCAGAGGGAGCTTGGAGGCCTGCTGTAAGTGAGAAACCAGTAAAGAGGGAGGGAGTTCTCACTTTGTATCTTTCTTACTTTCTATTGCGTCTTCACTCCTACACCTCCATCTTGCTAACTGGTTTTTGATGCCTCTCTCCAGAGATAATATGAGAGAAAGGACAAGAAGTGAGCTGGGGCAGAAAAATTCTTAATTGATTGCCATTGTCCTAAGTTGTTTTGTATCTCTCAAGGGCTAGCAGGTGTTTAAAGTAACACTTTTCGCCCAGACGCTCAATGGTTGAGTGTCCACCCAGGAGCCAAGAGGTCACGGTTCAGTCTGATTCCCGGTCAGGGCATGTGCTTGTGTTTGATCCTCAGTGTGGGGTTGGAAGGAGGCAGCCCATGGTTGATTCTCATCATTAATTTCTCTCTCTCCTCTCTCTCCCTCTCCCTTCCTCTCTGAAATCAATACAAATATATTTTTAAAAATAAAGCTAACATTTTCCTTCTGGGAAACTATCATATTTGTTTGGAATGCCCTATTGTACCCTCCTCTCATTCAAAGTGGTCTCTTACATGCAGTTCCCTTAAGTAGGACTAATGTACTCCATTTCCATAGTTGCTTACTTCTTTGCTATAAGTTTGATGATATACCTTGAACTTCTTTTGGGTTTGTTTTCCCTCTCATGAATCCACTTGTACAATATCTAATAAAGCATCTACACCACCTCTCTCTCAACCATATAAGATGTGTTTAAAATGCTCAGGCATCCTTGAACCCATACATCTAGAACAGTGGGCCCAGACCAATGAGGGAGCCTCATTCTACTCCCACTGCAGTTAGCCAGGCCCTCGCCCTGCGACTATATTTTGCTTTAACTCCTTAACTACAGGGCCATAGCTCAGCCGCTCTGAGTAATTCTGTTACAAATCCTCCGACTTCACTTGAGATGAAAAGGGAATAATTTTGTTAAAAAAATCCTCTTCATGAATTTCCCCTCCCTCTCTGCTCTTTTTATTATTTATATTTCCAATGAGACTATGGGTGGGTGGGTTTAGAACCAAGAAGCTCATTTATAGACATTTTCTTTGAAAATTTTCATCTTGGTCTGGCATCTCATTTTATAATTTCATAACTCATTACATTCTAATATTTCAATTAAATTTTCACTTTAACATCTGGCCTTAATAGTGGTTTTTGTTCATAATAATACCTAGCCAGAGCAAATATTTAAATACTATACAGACAACATATTCCCACCTTTAAATTAATAGTACAATTATAAATATTTGACACCTGATATAAATCTTTTTTTCTATAATCTCTGTAATGTTATAGAATACATAAAAGGTGAAAGAAATAAAATGGTTGGTTTCTCTTTGTAATGGCTATTGCCATTGCTGAACTGGCATCTCCACCATTCTTCCTTGGTGGAGCCCCACATCAAGACCATACAGGTCATCATGCAACACAGGCTGGATTATTCCTAATTTGCTTTAGCTCTGGACATATGGATTGGTCCAGGGATGGGTATGTGCCTCCAGGTGAACCAATCAGAGGTCTTCCTTAGGATTTTTCTGCCAGAGATAAGAATCTCTTTCCTCCCTAATTGTGAACCTCAAATTTGAGATGCCACAGCTTTCAGCAGCCTTGTCCCTAACGCCGGTTAGAGGTAGGAACTTTCTGGCATTCCTACAGCTACCCTAGCTCCTGACATTTTCCTTTAGGTCAGCGGTTCTCAACCTGTGGGTCGCGACCCCTTTGGGGGTTGAATGACCCTTTTACAGGGGTTGCCTAAGACCATCAGAAAACACATGTGTAATTACATATTGCTTTTGTGATTAATCACTATGCTTTAATTATGTTCAATTTGTAACAATGAAATTGGGGGTCATCACAACATGAGGAACTATATTAAAGGGCCATGGCATTAGGAAGGTTGAGAACCACTGCTTTAGGTGGTCCATCCCAGCATCTTTCCTATAAATCTCCTTTTTCCACACAAGCTAGTTTGAGAACTTTTTTTTTATTACTTTAAATCAAACATAATAGACTCTTCATTATTTAATTCTCAAAGTGTATATAGTGTCTGGGATTTTAAAATGTTTTAAACCCAAATAAACAAAATTAAGCTCAAATTTAAGAGGAGCTATAATACCATTGATACTAGAAGTTGCTGCAGTCATTCTAAAAGTGTGGACAAAGAATAAAAGAAGATATTCCAGTATTTAACATTTAAGGCAATGAATGACAGCAACAATAGAAAATGATAAGCATATATTTTAATTTTTGTGATTTTGAGACACGTAAATGACTGTGCTCCTTTTACTTTAAGGGGACTAAAGGTCAAGGTAGCACATTCAAAATGACTAATTTTTTATTTTTTTTAAAAAATATTGTTATTGATTTCAGAGAGGAAGGGAGATGGAAAGAGAGATAGAAACATCAATGATAAGAGAAGATCATTGATCAGCTGCCTCCTGCACATCCCACACTGGAGATCAAGCCCACAACCCAGCCAGGCATGTGTCCTGACCAGGACTCAAACCATGACCTCCTAGTTCATAGGTTGATGTTCAACCACTGAGAGACATCAGCCAGGCCAAATACACTAATTAGTGGTTAATGAGAGCATTCTTTTCAATTGTAAAATATATAATAGGAAGATAAATATGTAAATTTCCCATCTCAATTAAAAAAACCATAAGAGAACATCTATCCTAATATATAAAGAGGCAGGGTCCATCATGACCGGATGGACAACCGAACAGTGGGCCCCCGGGCCTCTGGGGCGTGGCAGCGGGAGCGATCTGTGGGCCCTGGGCTGCCTAGGCATAGCAGCGGGAGGGATCTGAGGGTCCAGGGCCGGTTGTTGAGGTCCCAGGCTCAGGCAGCCGTGGGTGGCTGCAAAGGGCCCAGGCGAAACCAGCAGTGGCAGCAGCAGTGGAGTAATGGGGACGGTGCCTTCCCCTGATCCACCAGGTCACCCCCCGCAGAGGGAGGTCAGACTGCGGCTTAGGCTGGGGGCCAAGGCAGAGGCCGTTAGGGGCAATCAGGCTGCCAGGGGGGCAAGGTAGAGGTGATCAGGCCAGCAGAGGGGCAAGGTAGGGGAGATCAGGCCAGCAGGCAGATGCAGTTAGGAGTGATCAGGCAGGCAGGCAGAGGCGTTAGGGGCGATCAGGCAGGCAGGCAGGCAAGCAGTTAGGAGCCAGCAGTCCTGGATTGTGAGAGGGATGTC
>NW_006383010.1:5944553-5945648 GCF_000327345.1 Myotis davidii | reverse complement strand
CAGGCACGAATTTTGTGCACCGAGCCTCTAGTATATATATAAAAGCCTAATATGCAAATAGTCCCCTCGGGAGTTCAACCAAGAGTTTGATCACTGCTATCAGGTGCACTGTCCATCAGGGCGTGGCACAGAATGAAGGAAGGCCCCAGCCAGCAGCCGGCAGCTGGGGGAAGGAAGGTGCCAGCTGGCAGCAGGCAGGCCCTGGCAGGCCCTGATCGCTGGCCAGGCCTAGGGATCGTACCCGTGTATGAAGTTTGTGCATTGGGTCTCTAGTATAAAATATTAATTACCTAAATCCAAACATATCAGAATACATATATATTAGCTTTTACCTATTTATCACTCTCTTCATTCAAAAACTACCTGAAGTAGAAAGGGAGCATTCCAAACTTCCAACAATTGGAATTCTCCATTCAAAAAGTCTCCAAAGTACTTAAGATACATTTTGTTCATGAAATCTTCTTATAGTAATTTGTCCATTATTATTTTCTTCTGGCTTCAGATATCTTCCATAGAAAGAATAAAGGTGAAATCCATTTAATTCTCTCAGAACTTATAACCATTTATCAGATATTTAACATAATTTCATGTTTAAATAGAAAGTTAAATTAAATTATAGTCCTCATTTTGCTATTAAAGGAATTTTAGGTTATGAGCCTAGATACAGGTTCATATAGAGTAAAGAGTCATATAGAGTAAAGAGTTCATATAGAGTAAAGAGTCATCCATAGAATAATTTATTTTTTTATATGGGATTTCAAAATAAATTTTATCTTAACTACTTTTAATGAATTAATTTGTTCACTTGCTCATAGCATTAATGGGGGTATTTTATTTATCAAGTGTATAGTAAGAAGATATTTTCCATGTTTTACCAGAATCTTATAATCACATAGAAAAGAAGTCCAGACAAACTCAGGAAGTGTGTGTCTAAGTAAAATGTAACAGGATTACACAAGGCGCAAGACCTAGACATACCTTTGTTGAGATGGGATTAAGAAATTGAAGAAGATAGAAGAGGGTATGGAGGGATAAATGATAATGAAAGGAGACTTGACTGCAGTGGTGAACGCACACTACAATCTATATATATAT
>NW_006383010.1:5938652-5944467 GCF_000327345.1 Myotis davidii | reverse complement strand
ATAACCCTGGTAAACATACATACACCCAACAAAGGAACACCTAAATCTCTCTATATAAAAGTCTAACATGCAAAGTGTCCCCTCAGGAGTTTGACTGACTGGGAGTTCAATCACTCACTATGGCGTGCGCTGACCACCAGGGGGCGGCGTGGAACGAAGGAAGGCCCTGGCCGGTAGCCGGCAGCCGGGGAAGGTAGGCCCCTGCTGACAGCTGGCAGCCACTATGGACCCTACCTGTGAATGAATTTCGTTTACTGGGCCTCTAGTATACAAATGATGCATTATAGAATCATACACCTGAAACCTATATAATTTTCTTAACCAACCTCACCCCAATAAATTAAATATAAAAATAAATTGAAGAAAACTTCACAGAGGATATAACATTTGATTTAAGAATTCAATTCAATCTTCAGTTTATGCATGAAATATTTATATGGGTATTTATGTGATGGTGGTTTTGGTCACCATCTTTCTTTTTTAGGGGTCTATATGCCTATGTTTATAAAGTTAGTGGGGCATAGATGCTGGGTTCAAGTTGAATATAATAAGTATTAAATACAAAGCTGGCTGGAAGGTGGTTGCCAAATGAGCCCCTTAAAGTCTATCAGAACTTCATAAAACATGTGGAGCTACTTAATGTCTTCTTTCTTAATGCACTATTGAATTTTAAGTTATATTTTTCTGTTAATTATAAATGAGCATTCGTAAAGTTCTATACCACTAAAGTAAAAACGTATTCTTTATTAGACATTTACTTAACAAAGTTTATTTTTAAAAAGAAGACAATAGTGTGCCAGAATCTTATCATTATAAAGTAACTTTTGTTGTTAAATGGGAAAAAAGGCCATAAATCAAATTTAATTTATATTTTCTCTTTTAAAGTAGAACATTCAGAACAGAAGAAACTTTGAACTCTGTTGTCAAACAAACATGTATCTATTACCTTTCATATGTTTCTCATAATCCTTTTAACTATCCCAGACAATTGTCAAAGTTACTTATATTTAACAGGCTTTTGCTTCCTCCAAACTTAAGCTCTTCATCTATTTGATCCTAAAGTAAAATGTTGAATTTGTGACATCAAAATCCCATCTAGGGCAACCATTTCTTATGTGGTCAATTTTGACTTTATGGTTTCACTCTAAGAAAAGAGAAGAATTAAAGATAAAATAGAATACTTGTATAAATTATTCAAACAGTAGTAAAAGTTATCCTCAGAGCAATAGAAATAGTAGTTAATGGCGCTCCTTCTTTATTATAGTCCCCAGTTGCTATATGCATAGAAGTATAATTAGCACCACCACTTTTTTAAAGATCATATTCTTAAATAAATGCAAATATACAAAACTTGTATGAAAATCACCATGCAATGTCTCCATTTAATCCCATTAAATATTAAAGGTTTTGGGGGACAGTGAGAGCCCAGAAAGGAGGTGAGTTGGTCACATCTTCCCAGGCTTTGAGCCACATTTTCGGCATCTAAAACAAAGACAAACATATTATTCATTGGTGCAATACTTTGGTAAAAATGTGTTTTATGCACAAGAGTCATATATTTCTATTTTCCTCTATTGTAATGGATTAAGGTGGAGTCCCATAGCACTATAATATTTGTATTTACAAATAGAAACCATATTTATTCTGAATGCATTTGTAACTAAGTGTACAATTCACAGCTCTATCACTTGTTTTATGAGTCCATTTGGCTTGGCACAGAAAAAAAAATAATTAATCAAGTCTGTAGATTTCAGGGCCTGGTCTTTACTTATGCAGAAACTGCTTGTTTATTAACATTAAGCATCTCCAATTTGGTCTCAAAGAGACATATAGTTACATGGAAACAGAACAGCTTTCAGTAGATGATTGCACAACTACAGATGCTTTTTTCCGACACCGTCACAGCTGAGGAGGTCCGACCAAATGAAAAACAGTTCTGATGAAGTGAGAAACAGAAAAGCGGTACCATGCAAACATTATTACATAATAAAGTGCAGGCCAGCACACATTTTTTTACTCTCTTTATTAAATTTATGTGAATCTAGAGAAAAGGGTGAAAAGTATATTTACTGCTGATAAAAATTATTCTCTGGATAATTTCAGTCTTCTCATTTAAAACTCATTCTTTACAAGTTTCTCGTTCTCCCCATTTCCTTTGAGTTCGTCGTCATCTACTCCAAGGTTAAGCTTGGCGGATTTAATAAAGAAAGAGAATTTGCAGGTGGCATGTTCCTGAACACACAGTGTAATATCAAGTGATGTTACGAAGCACTTAAATAAAAATTAGGAGGCTGTCCTCACTAATCCTAGTCTTAAAATATTTTCAGATGATTTATCCTAACCTGTTGCAAGAGCTATGTTAGTATATGTGTCTGTCCTGCCCCACCGGGAACGATGCCAGCCAAGTAATGCACGAAATCATGGGATGTGTTATGATGCTATCCCTGAAAGATTTCCAGCCTGAGTTATACTCACAGCATTATACTACAGGGAGCCCAGCACCCCAATGGATTCGCAAAGTACATGCAGATGTGTTTTTCTGAAAATGCAGTACTAGAAATATTGCTTATCCTTCTGGAATGTGCTAATGTAGATACAGATACAAATATTAGAATGAGTAATTGTAAAACATACACAAATGGATCAAGCACATTCATTTCTTCCTACCAAAGAGCATTTTTTCTCCATTACTTTGTGTCTATAAATATGTACAGGGTGGGGCAAAAGTAGGTTTATAGCTGTGAGTATGTGAAACACAGAGTTTATTCTGGCATTATTATTTATTAATTACTAGAGGCCCGGCGCACGAAATTTGTGCATGGGGGTGGGGGGAGTCCCTTGGTCTGGCCTGCACCCTCTCCAATCTGGGACCCCTAGGGGGATGTCCAACTGCCAGTTTAGGCCCTGTAGGATCGTGCCTAAACTGGTAGTTGGACATGCCTCTTGCAATCCAGGACCCCTGGCTCCTGCCTGCCTGCCCCTAACCCCTCTGCCTGCCTGCCTGCCTGATCACCCCTAACTGCTCCCCTGCTGGCCTACTTGCCCCTAACCACCTCTGCCTAGGTCCTGCACCGGCACCCAGGCTTTCCTCCCTCTGGCCAGCCACAGGCACCCGGGACTGGGACAAGCTGCAGCCGCAGGCGCCCAGGACCACAGGGCAGGTGGATTCAACTTCTCCTAGGCTGCAGCCACAGGCACTGGTGCCCAGGAGCACGGGCGGGCAGCTTCGCCCAGGCCCGGCTTTGTCAGGAAGGATGTCCAGAAGATGTCCAATCTAATTAGCGTATTACCCTTTCATTAGTATAGATTGTAATAATTTCCATATAAACAATTATAAACCTACTTTTTCTCCACCCTGTATATGTGTTTGAGTGTTTAACATATATTATCTCACTTAATTCTTAAAAATGACCCTATAAAGTAATTCTATGTCCATTTCACCAATAAGAAAATTATGCCTCTAAGAAATTGGAGGTTATGTGAGACAATTAATTAAGTGGGGAAGTGAAAATTAAACTTAAAACTCTAGCTCTAAAGCCATTGCTCTTAACTAGTATTTCTTTCAAGTCAACTAACCCAAACCTAACTCAATACATTAGCACAAAAGGGATATGAGTAATTCTAATTAAGTATGCTTCATTAAAAGGATCATAATAAACGAATAGAACATATTCATCTTAACTAAAAGCAGTAGGATGGAACTTGTTCTCTACTAAATCTCCCACCCTAAATGTCTTCCTGCTCCCCCACACCAACATCCAAAAATATTTTAGAGGAATATAAACCTACTAGAGGCCCGGTGCATGACATTTGTGCACTGGAGGGAGGCGTGTCCCTCGGCCTAGCCTGTGCCCTCTTGCAGTCCGGGCTCCTTGTGAAAGGGCCTAAGTTGGCAGTCGGACATTCCCCGAGGGGTCCTTAGTGCTGCCACGGAGGCAGGAGAGGCTCCCGCCACCACCGCTGGGCTCGCCAGCAGTGAGCCTAGCTTCTGGTTGAGCGGCGCTCCCCCTGAGGGAGCCCATTGACCACTAGGGGGCAGCTCCTGCATTGTGCATCTGCCCCCTGGTGGTTAATGCACGTCATAGCAACTGGTTGTTTGGTCAATTTGCATATTAGGGTTTTATTATATAGGATTATAGCATCTGAGAATTTTTGATGCTTTACATTTCTATAGCATTTTTAAAATACGTTTTATTATTTAAATGTCTACAGCATTGTCATCTGCTCAAGTTAAAATCATCCAAGAACACTTGGCATAATATTCCTTCAAGAAATGTGCCAAATAATGAGAGATTAGAAGTTAATACAAATGCACATGCCCTTTGAACTGAGTTACAATGATAGGAATTGACATATGCCAGTATACATGGCTATCCACTGCAGCATTCCTATAACAACAGATTAGAAACAACCAAACCAGATTTTCATAAAAAAGTACTAGTTTTCTAAGTAATGGTATATCCATGGAATAGAATACTATGCAACTATGAGAAATACTAAGGAATCTCTATGCACCATCTTTTTTTCTTCCAAATTTTAAGTTCTTTATTGTTTAAAGTATTTCATATGTCTGCTTTTTTCCCCCATTCAGCTCTCTGCGGCCACCCCCACCCCCAACACATTCACTGTGTTTTTATCAGCTTGGGCTGCTGTAACAAAATGCTATAGACTGGATGGCTTAAACAACAGACATTTATTTCTCACAGTTGTGGAGGCAGGGAAGTGCAATTATTAGATTTGGTTCCTAGTGAGGGCCCTTTTCCTAGCTTGCAGATGGTCACCTTATCACTATATTCTCACATGGTAGAAAGAGAAGGGGGTGCCCGGCTGGTGTGGCTCAATTGATTGAGCAGCGTCCCATGTACCAGGAATCCGGTCAGGGCATATGCACAGGTTGCCAGAACGATCCCCAATAGGGGTGTGCAAGAGGCAGCCAATGGCTGTCTCTCTCTCACCATTGATGTTTCTCTCTCTCTCTCTCTCTCTCTCTCTCTCCCTCTCCCTCTCCCTCTCCCTCGCCCTCTCCCTCTCCCTTCCTCTCACTGAAATCAATAGAAAACATATTTTTTGAAATGGAAAGAGGGGGGAAAATAGAGAGAGGAAAGAGGGGTGGTGCTCTGGTCTCTTCCTCTTCTTATAACAGCACTATCTCATTATGGGAGCTCCACCTTCATGACCTCATCTAAATCTAACCACCCCCCATAAGGCTCCACCTCCAAATATCGTCAGCTTGAGAGTAAGGTTTCAACTCAAATGTGAATTTCAATGGGAGACAATATTTGGTCCATAGCAGCACTGATAAGAAAAGCTTTCCAAGGTCCATTAAGTGAAAATAAAGCAATGTCCAGAACCATTTCATAGAAAGTTATGTGTTTAAAAGAGGGAGCAAAGTCAGAATATATATTGATATTTCCTGTTACTTACATTTTAGAAACTCAGAGAGCTTATACCATAGGAAACTAATAAAAGTATTTATGGAGAAAGAGTGGGAATGCAAAAGGTGAAGAATAAGAGTACTTACTATTTTTTAACATCTGAATGATTATACTAAGCAAATGTTTTAATTAAAAATGAAAGGAAAAACCAATATTAAAATTGGGCATTGCCTATAAGTTGCAGTTGAAGTCTATTTCATGTTTGTCATACTTTGCTAATCACAGGCCATCTTGTTGATAATAGGTAAACTTCAGGACTTGAGGTTTTGGGTAAAGGAACATGTGTCTTGTCTAATCTAATAAAAGAGAAACATACAAATTGACTGTACCTTCACTACACCTTAAGCCACACCCATTAGCCAATCAGAGCAACTATATGC
>NW_006383010.1:5928932-5938549 GCF_000327345.1 Myotis davidii | reverse complement strand
GGCCCCCCCTTCCTGAAGGGGGTGTGGCCAACCTAAAAACGGCCCTCAGCTCCTCACCCAGGCTGGCCAGGCACCCCAGCGGGACCCCCACCCTGATCTGGGACACCCTTCAGGGCATACCAGCCAGCCCCCACCCATGCACCAGGCATATAATAAAAGGGTAATATGCAAATTGACCCTAATAGCAGAATGACTGGGAATGACTGGTCACTATGACACACACTGACCACGACGGAGCCGATGCTCAATGCAGGAGCAGCCCCCTGGTGGTCAGTACACCACAAGCCAGGTTGACGGCTGCCAGTACAGTGGTGGTGGTGGGAGCTTCTCCTGCCTCCTCAGCAGTGCTAAGGATGTCTGACTGCAGCTTAGGTCTGCTCCCCACTGGCAAATGGACATCCCCCGAGGGCTGCCAGGCTGCCAGAGGGATGTCTGAATGCCATCTTAGGCCCAATCCCCCAGGGAGCAGGCGGTGTGGGGGGGGGCCTCCCCCGCCTCCACAGAAGCTCTAAGGATGTCCAACTGCAGCTTAGGCCTGCTCCCCACTGGCAAGTGGACATCCCCCGAGGGCTCCCAGGCTGCCAGAGGAATGTCTGACTGCCAGCTTAGGCCCAATCCCCCGGGGAGTGCGCCTAAGCCAGCAGGTAGACATCCCCCGAAGGGTACCAGACTGCAAGAGGGCACAGGCTGGGCTGTGGGACCCCCCCAAGTGCACAAATTTTTGGGCACCGGGCCTCTAGTTTATAATAAACCTGCAAGGTCATGATTATTAATCATTGTTGTCTGCGATATAATTCAATATGGTGGTAAGTTCTAAACACCTGGCTTCAAAGGCTGGGCCTTGACTCTAATCAATGCAAAGTTCAGATTTGAAAGTTAGCCAGTGTGCTCAACTATAAATCCCAATTAATAAGAGAGCAATTGGTATTCTTCGGAGTCTCGTGGCAATTGGTGTCTATCCACCATCTCTGTTGGCACATCATTCCAGATAATATTATCATCATTGTAACAAGTGCTGTCATGTATCAGGTGTTCATCACATTAAAATGAAACTAAACTTGAAAAAATTGAAAGCAAGACGTCCTAAGATGTCTGTGCACTCTAGAAATAAGAGGCTTGGCAGGCATAAATATGTTCTGGCAACACATCTCTTCTCATATATCAAGGACAAAATTGAAACCATATTTCTATGGGGTGCAAACATTGATTGCTCTATGTTCTTATAAACAGAGAACTACAAACAGTACTGTGCACTCTCTTGATCCTTCTCTACTTTTATGTGAAGTCCAAAAATGCATCAGTTAAAGGAGGCTTCTGAATTCTGTTCAGCAAGCCGAGGTTCATATGTCAAGAATAGAGGCAGATACCCTAGGTGAGAGTGAAAACAAACAAAACCACAGTTGTGTTCAATTTGAAGGATTTAAAACTATTGTTCACTAATGGTTATAAAATGAGTATTGGTAAGTACAACTCTATAAATTATCTCAAAGCCTTATTTAGGTTGTTTCATTTCTCTTCTTTCCTTCACTAATGGTCAGGTTGGTCATTCAGTTCCATGAACTCAAAGTACTTTTTAATCCCTCCCATGTAATTTCCTTCAGGAGATGTATCATTACCCACAAGGCATTGCATTGTTTACTAGTAGCTACTACCATCCTTTGGAGCCTCATCTCTCATTACCTTCCCTTCTTTCTCTAATAAGCTCCAGACACACAGAATTTCCTTTGGTTCCTCAAATGCTCCCTGTGTCTTTCTGCCTAGGACATCAACACATGTCACTCCCTTTGCCTGAAAAACCATTTCCCATCAGAGTTCACCTGGCTAACTTCTATACTTTCTTCAAATTTCAAGTATAATAAATTTACCAGTACACCGAGAAGATGACAGCCCACGCATTAATATTGTCTCGAGGCCTATCATGTTTTCTTTTTCCATCACATCCTTTGCTTCTTTATAGCACTGATGACTAGAGCCAAATCATTAATTTTGAAATTGTTTACTTAGTGTTTGAGTGTAGGTTGCTTAAAGGCTGTTATCTTGCTTATCTTGTTCTCCATTGGGCTCTAAGTACCAGTTAGTGATCAAAACACTAGAGTGCATGAATAATTTTTTGGGAAGGAAGGAAGATAGGTAGAGAAGGAAGGAGATAGAATAAAGAATGAAGAGAAAGGAAGCAAAAAAAAGAATAAAGGAGAAAGACATATGGAAGGAAGGGGGAAGCGGGAGAGAAAGACAGGGAGGAAGAAGAAAATGGAGGAAAAACTGAGTGCCTATTTGGCATGGTTCTGCTGTGTAAAACTAGAGGGCAATGATCAAATGTTATGTATAAGGAGACGGTTACCTGGTGGGAAAATTATATTTGAAACCCATCACAAGCAAGTGTCAAAAACAAGGGGAAGAAAATCAGAGAAGTTGAGCTCTAATAGCAGCAGGTGGGAGTGTATAGTGTGACGGTTAATTTTATGTCACTTTACTGGCCACCGGTACACCCCAATTAAACATTAATCCTGGGCACGATTGTGAAGATGTTTCCAGATGAGATTAGCATTTGAATTGGTGAACTCGGTCAAGTAGATGGCCCTCCCTGATGTGAGTGGGCATCAATTCCTCAGGGCCAGAATAGAACAAAAGTCAGAGGAGGAAAGCTTTCATTCCTTCCTTTTTCTTTTTTCCTTCGTGCCTGCTGGCTTGGGTTGGAAAATCTCTTTGGCTCTGGGACTGGGATTTAAATGATTGTCTCCCCTGGTTCTCAGGGCTTCGGACTAGGACTGAATTACACCACTGGCTCTCCTGGGTCTTCAGCTAGCAAAGAGAAGGTGGTGAGACGCCTCAGGCTCCATAATCAATGAGTCAATTACTCAGAATAAACAAACAAACACTGATTCTATTTCTCTGGTGAACCCTGACTAATATATACAGGTAGAATCCAGAGATGAGGAAAGCAAGGAAGGGCCAGTGCCTGCAAAGAATTTTTTTTACACACTGTAAAAAGTGTGTAAGCCTGGCCCATAACGGAAGCTGCATTGAATAATTTTAGGCCATTTGTTGCCATCTGGATTTTGATTCTGGTTAACCTGCATAGTTAAGTCAACATATGCTCCTGCCTGGCTGGCTGTCAAATATTAGATATATGAAATTTAACTTCCATTAATGAACACAAGTGTCCTTAAATGAAATGAAATTCTACAGTCCCAGCAAAATGTTTAGTGAGGTTTTATTCCCTTTATTAAATAGATGTTATACAAATAATACCTGTGCATAACTTTTGTGAAAAATGAATTCTGTTGAAATGTAATATTATTTCTGGTTACTTTTAATAGGATTAATGAGTAACATAGATCTGCCACATTCTTAAAACCATTTTCTCTTTTTTTTAAATTTGTTTACCAATCAACCAATAGGATTTAGAAGACACAAATAGAACAATGCAAGCTAGAAGAGTCAAACATGAACATTTTGAGTTACTGGAATTTACTCACTAATATTACTAAAGAGTTTGGTGAGAACATACAAGATGTTAAATCAGATTACAAAACAAGCAAACAAAAATTCTTCTTCAGGCATTGTGAATTTGAATTTGTCTATTCCGGTTGTTATAGAATTCTCTGTTTAAGTCAGACAGAGTCTGCCATAGCTGGTTTGGCTCAGTGGGTAGAGCATTGGCCTGCAGACATTCAGCAATGTCAACTCCACAGGCATATGATATGTGTTTCGCCAGGCAACGCAACATGATAACTTGCCTTGCAAGAGGCTTCTGTCATAACTTTTTAGTTTCTAGCTTGAAAAACAGTAACAAATATTTTTGTTTATTAAAAACTTTATCATGTCTACATTTAAAAATTCTGAAAAACACTGCATGGTTAGTCTCAGAATGTCATTGTAAGGTAACTGGCACCACACTATTCAAAATGTTCTATGGAATAAGACACATAAAAGTAAATTATTAACATCTATAAAGCCTAGAAAAAAACAGCTTTATTATATTTGTGTTTTTTATTTATAGTTTCACACATTTTTAATTAGATTCCTCCCTTCCATGAATCAAACTTTATGATACTTCATGTCTTCTTTTTCCTTAGTTTCTTTAGACATGATGAAGCAGCTGTGGGTTGAGAAAGCAAGCCTTCTAATCACCTTTTAAAAGCCAAAATTCATTCACTCTAAGATGCTGCAAATGGGGAGCTAGATTTGGGCACCATACATGGCCCAAGGTCACGTACCAAGAACAGAAAAAAGGGCCTCAATTATTATTTAAGTAATTTATTTTTGTTCACTGGGGATATGTAGAACACACTAGAGTGTGGAACTCAGGGGAAAGAGCCTTCTTCTATGGGTTTAAGGCAGGGGTCCTCAAACTACGGCCCGCGGGACACATGCAAATACAAATATTGTATTTGTTCCCGTTTTGTTTTTTTACTTCAAAATAAGATATGTGCAGTGTGCATAGGAATTTGTTCATAGTTGTTTTTTTAAATATATTTTTTATTGATTAAGATATTACATATGTGTCCCTGTCCCCACATCACCCTCCACCACCACTCCCTGTTTAAAAAGTTTGAGGACCCCTGGTTTAAGGTATTACTTAAGGACACCTCTGGCAAGCCAGCATAGATTATCTAAAACTTCTTATATAGCCCTTTCAGGCAACCTGCCTCTCCAAGAATGCTCAGGGGGTTGATTCAGAACTGGGGGTTCCTTAGCATATAAACTTGAACCAAATACATTTTCTGTAGAAAACCAATCTACTCATTTCTCAAATATACAGAGTTCTTATGTAATTTTTATGCAATCAAGTCTTCAAGATGCCTATTAAAAACCAAGTCATTTTACTTACAAAACAAAAATTAAACAAACAAACAAACACTTAAAATCCCAGGACATGAATGCTTTAATTATAAACCAAACATCTTTCCATTATAATGAGTTTCTAATCTGAATCAATATCTCATTTGTATTTTATATCTGACCTAAGGAGGTTCTAGTCTAGGGCTTTCCACAGTTAAGGGTCAATGCCAAATCAGAATTTATATGGAAGAGCCATTCAACTCTCAAGTTCACAGATTTCTGGCTTGTGCAACCCCAGTGAACCCTCCATAATTTCATCACCCACACCCATAGCCACCCTGGACCTTACTTCTACTCAGAACTGTTTTATTCCTTAATCTTAAACTTTCATGTTTATCTTTATTTTGACTAGGGTTTAATTAGTGCATGTAGGATCTATGTTTATCTTGTTTACCGTTGTATCTTATACAATTTATATTACAAGGACTTATTTCCTGGTATTACATTCTATATTTTTTTATTTTCTCTAATTCCCCTTATAAGATCCACGAGGGCTTAAACTTTATTTTATTCACTGCTGTGTCCCCAGCATCTGGAACAATTCCCCAACTTATCATATGTGCTCAGTAAATACTAATTGAATGAGTGAATAAATGAGTGCCAGGGTCAGTACAGTACTGACATAACCTGTGGTTATGTACACAGTACAGAACATAACCTGTGGTTAATAAATTTGTATTGCCTAAGTGAATAAAGAATAACAATGACTAATACTTAATTGAGTGTTTAATCTATGCTCAGAACTTTCTAATTTCTGTAAATGGACCAGTCTCATTTTATTTTTAAAATGCCCTGTAAAAAATATTTGTTTAATGCCCTGTAACGTATGCGGCATTATTATTAGCATTTTGTAGAGGAACAGATTTAATTCTGCAAATATACAGACAAACCCAAATGAACTTACATACTGTGAAATTTCAACTAACGCACAAAAAAGCAGTGATGGTGGTTGCGGGGAGAACACTGGAAGAGTCCCCGCTCCTTACAACATAGCAGTGGGCTGTGCCTCCTGAAGACAGTGGGAGGACTATAACTTGCAAGTTAATTTCACCCACAGCAAAAACATTTCTATACATCCACATTTTTTTTTACCCATTTTAATGTATCCGAGTTTCTTTGGGGAGCAAGTAGAAGGATTAAGGTAGTATAACCTTCTTCCATTCCCTTTTCCCAGCAAAAGTACATTTAATGCTTCAGACCACCAGAACAAGGTAAACTCATGAAACCTCGAAGCAGTGAACTATTTCTAAGATGATTGGGACCCATTACTTAGTTCTTGGAGATCACATTTAACACTTTTTTAATCATCTCATACATAGAGAGGACAGAATCTTTGCCATCTACTCTAGTGCAGCTTTGATCCATATTGAGGACTTTTTCTCGGACTTTCCGCTTAGTGTGTTGGTTAGGAATAATTTATGTTAACAATAAAAGAGATGAAAAGTTCTTTTTGGCTTTTGTCTTCACTCCCACTGAAAAAGTAACCAGTGACATTCAATAGCTTAGAGGAAAATTAGCCTCACCACTGAATTAAACTTTTTATGATCTGTGAATTTTAATTAGGGAAGTTTTTCAATTGCTCCTATAATGAGCTAAGGTGTCAAGTAAAAGGAAACTGAATCATGGACATAGATGTCAAAGATCTAATAAAAAGTAAAACATGCTGTAACTGGAGTGATTAGGACTTGAGTGGTGAACAGTACCAAAGTGGCAATGTATTTTGAAACGTTTATAGTTTAATTTACAACAGTCACACAGACTTCTGTTTGTATAGGAAGAAGATCAGGGACAATATAATGCCACCAAAGGGTGTAGTCAAATTTTATCCAGACTACCCATCAACAAGGGAAGAAATTAATCATAAGCCATACAAAAATCAAAAGCAAATTTAATTTGGGCATTTTAGAGGTAAAACACACATAAACATATAATTTACTCTTCATAGAAAACATAAAGCTCTATTGAACATTTAATAAAATATCCCACGTTATTGATTGTTAGGGAGAAGAACTCAACATTGAAGAGATGTGTTGACTTACTTGACCAACTCCTCCTTCCCCTGTGCTCTGAGACTCACCCTACCTTCTATTATTCTCTTCTTCTATTGTATGGGCTGTTAGCCAATTCATTAGTCAATAGGTTTCTCCACAATTACAGCCTCCTTTGCTTCCCAGTACAAAGGAAAAACAACATACAACAAAGCCTTCTCTTGAATGTATGGCTTCCACTAGTTAACACTATTTTCCCTTTTTACCAAGCTCCTTGAAAAATAAAAGTTTTCTCTTCTTTTCAAAACACTATAATTCCCCTAGCCAGTTTGGCTCAGTGGATAGAGCATCGGCCTGCAGACCAAAGAGTCCCAGGTTCAATTCTGGTCAAGCACACATACCTCAGTTGCAGGCTTCTCCCTGGCTTGGGCCTGATATTTCTCTCTGTTTTTCCCTCTCTCTCTAACAATCAATGGAAAAATATCCTCTGGTGAGGATTAAAAAACAAAACAAAACAAAGTAACACTGTAATCAACCTTCTATCCCTACAACTTCATCCCAACTGCTCTCATGTAAGTTCAGCATGGTTTATTTTTTTTCTGCCTCATAAATACTGCTCAATATATTCCCTCTTCTCAATATCCCCCAACTTAGTTTAGACATTTATAAGTTCCCCTCTAAATTATTTCAATAAACTTTATATACCTCTTCCTGTCACCAGCTTAATCTTTCTTTTATCATTTCTATTGATTCTAAATTTCCATTTCTCACAAAGCAGACATAAGCATTTCTTCCCACATTTGAAGTCCTATAACATCCAAAAATAATTTCTATAACATTCAAAGATTTTACCAGAGTCTTGTAGGTCAAGGTAAGGCAATTAGATTGCACTTTAAGTGGGATGAGATTCACTGAAAAGTTTTATTCAGGTGTGTGTAGTAATTGATAGACATTTTGGTGAAATCACTCTGGATATGGGGAGTTGATTATAATGTGAAAAGATTGAAAGTAGGAACATTGTTTAAAGAGGTTATCAGCCAGGTAATGGCAGCATGTTTAATTTATGGATTGGAGAGATGGAGAAAAGAACAAATTCAAGAAATTCAATAGAGTTCAAAGCAAAGGGTCTTTCTCTTGTGTTTGACATGCAGAATAAGGAAATGAGAAGATTCAAAAACAAACAACTCCAGGTTTTATGCTTAAGCAAGTGGCCAGAAAATTGTGCCGATTACTAAATTGAAGAAAAATATTATGATAGGAAGTTTTGGTAGATAAGGGTGTGGGGACTGAGAAGAACCAGGTGATCCTTTTAGACATGTTAGAACTTGAAATTCCTATTAGCCATTGCTATGGAATGAACTAGCACCCCTGACCCCCAATTCATATGTTAAAGTGACAGTATTGAAGATAGGGCTTTTAAGGAGACGATATATTTTAAATAAAATTATAAAGGTGGATCTCTTATCTAATAGAACCGGTGTCCTTATAAAAAAGAGACACCAGATGTATATATATCTCTCCTCCTCCCTCTCTCCTACTTTCCGCCTTCTCTCCCTCCTTTTCTCCCTCCCTCCCTCTCTCCATCCCTACCTCCACCATGTAAGGACACAGCAAGAAAGTCACCATGAGGAAGCCGGAAAAAGCGTTCTAACCAGAAATTGAACCTTGCCAGACTTTCATTTTGGACTTTCCATTTTTCAGAACTGTGAGAAAAATAAATGTCTGTTCTTTAAGACACCCAGTGAACGTCATTTTGTTATGGCAGCCTGAGCTAATAAAGACATCTTGGTAGGATAATAACTTAATATATTACCTGGTGTTTACTTCTCTCCTCAACCCCAATTCAAGCAGCCATGCTACTCTGGACTTAGTTGATTTAAGAGGACCTGACTATAACATCCAGAGAAAAGAGGGAGTCTTCCTGACATTGGACCCCTTTAGAATATAGAGAAGATCCCTAACATGGATAAAATGTTTGGGAGAGACATACTAGGGAGTTCAGGCCTTTGCCCCACAGTGCACTCACCCACTCTTGCAACCCCTTTCCCAGCAGCCAAAAATGAAAATTCTGCCTGGAATTTAAAAAAAAAAAGAACAAAGAGATGAAAGTGATGAGAGCAGAGAGATTGGTGGTATGGGTCAAGAGGGCTAGACCTAAATGGGCCCCATGGACAGGAATGGGAACTGGTTCAGCAAAGGGCCACAGTGAAGAGCATGGCTAAGGTACCTAGAAACCATGTGGGAGTCATCATCTGATGAGCCTCCGGGTCTACTTTTATGTAATCACTGTCCATCCCTTGTGCTCAGAGATTAGACAAGCTGTTCTTGTCATCAATGTTTAATAAAGGTATCTCCTCAATAGCTTCTGGCACTTCTCCCAGTCACTGCTCAGCAGGAGTGACAACTGTTGGTTCCTCAGATTTTGCTTGACCCTTCTCTGACTTACCCCATATGGACAAATAGACAAATCATTCTGTACTATCCCAATGACTCACAATACGCGAGAAAGCCCTAGATACTCAGTGGTAAGATGATGGTCTGGAAGGGAAGACTTCCCACACCTGTAGTGAGTGGAGTGGAATGACAAATGAGGCCACCTCATGATCCTTTCTGAAGTGAGAGAGTAATGAAATATATTCAACTAGATAATTACATATGACTCCGAAGCTCAAGGGAGTTATGATGCAATAAAAAATAAATAAAGCCATGGAAATGGGTGAGATCATTATATAAGAAAATTCAGCCAAAGAAAGGGGGAGAGCCAAGTCCGAAAGAATTACTGTT
>NW_006383010.1:5885741-5928881 GCF_000327345.1 Myotis davidii | reverse complement strand
GAGTGTCCGATGTAGTAGGAAAATAACCAGGAGAACAGATACAGAAGCCAAGGTCAAGGAGCACTCTGAGAAGGACCTAGATGCCGTGTTGTATGTTGCTGAGAGGTCTAAAAAGATGAGGACAGAAGAAGAATGTAGTGGCTTCAATGACAAAGATCAGCATCAATGAAGATATGGGAATGGAGCCAGATTGGAGGAGATTGAAAAGGGAAGAAGAGGTGAGGAGGCAGAAGCACAGTACGTAGACAGTTTTATTCAATAAATTTGGATGTGATAAGTAGGGCAGAGAAATAGGTTGGTAGTTAGAGAGAGTGCTTAAAGGACAAGTTTCTTTTCTCCTCCTCCTCCTCCTCCTCCACCTCCTCTTCCTCCTTTTCCTTCTCTTCCTCCATCTTTTCGTTTTCAACATGGGAGATATTAGAAGATGTTTAAGCTGGCAGGATGCTCCAACAGAGAGGGAGATATTAACTAAGTAGAAAAGAGAAACAATAGTAGAGATAAATCTTTATATAAGGCAGAAGTGGAGGCTCTGACTTTTAATTGAAGGAGAAACACTTGCTCCATGATTATAGGAAGAAGGAAGGCAATAACCTGCAGATGCCTATAACCTGTAAGTTTGATAGTGGTAAAATGAGGGTATTATTGTAGGGTCTTCTAGTTTCTTCTTTTTTTTTGCTTAAAATATATTTCTTTATTGATTTCAGAGAGAAAGGGAGGAGAGAGAGATAGAAACATCAATAATGAGAGAGAATCATTGATCGGCTGCCTTCTGCTTGCCTCCCACTGGGGACCGAGCCCGCAACCCAGGCATGTATGTGCCCTTGGCCGGAATCGAACCCGGGACCCCTACGTCCGCAGGCCGACGCTTTATCCACTGAGCCAAGCCGGCTAGGGCTCCTAGTTTTTTCTTACTGAGGTAACATTTCAAATGAGAGTACATATTTAAAGAGTGGGAGAACAGGGAGGTTTAAGAAAAGAAACTGAACTGGTAAGACTTCTGTTAAAGAATTCCAAATTGAGCCTACAGAAAGACATTACAAAATTACTGAGTTTTGCTGAGAGCTTATTTGGAGTATGTAATCATAAATTTTAAATTAATCCATTAGCCTAGTTTGGGAGTTTTTTAGGTTTGGGTTCTGAAGATGTAAGAAGGATGGATTTTTTTTTTTTTTTACAGGTGTATGGTGGAAGGAGAAAGGCAAGGAATCTGACAGATTTTTGTGCCTACACAGGAGATAACATTGCTCTGAGATAACACTGCCTTCTGTGCATTCTCTGAATTTATTTGTTATCACCTAGAACTGTGATTGTTGGTTATGTTCGAGCTTTGTTATTACACCATGAGACTACTTTAAATGGTCTATATTTCACCTCTGTAGTTTCAAAAATCAGACACTAAAATGTTTGTTCGAGTTCAAAGAAAACCTTGGGAACTAGGTCAATATAAAAAAAAATTATTTTAAATTTCACAAGTGAACTTCAGTACCTGAGCTCACATGGAGATGGGAAGCACAACTATAGACCTGGAATGATCAAACCCCAAGAGAAGAAATGTCATCAGGGCACAGAATGGTGAAAAAGCATGAGGCCCAGGAAGAGCAGTTAGCCCTGAAGACAAATGCCTTCTTCAACCTGGGCAGAGGCCACGTGACACTGAGAAAACAATCCCCTGATGGTGAACAACGACATGATCTATTTCAGCATGCTAAGGTTTCAGGGCTAAGGGGTGTTTTACAACCACCAAAAGTTCTTTTTCTTTTCTTTTTTTTCTTTGCTGAGCAAAGGGTTTTAATTACAAGGGATCATAATAACTTAGCTTATCTTACTGTAGGCAAAAATAGCTTCAGTGAGTGCTATAAGATTCTGGTCTTTGGAGTGGGGGGATAGGCTGGGGATAGTACAATGTCTACAAAATAAAATCAGTTCACTTCAGTAGATATTTATTGAGTACCTACTATATTCAGGGCACAGCATTCAGTTGTAAAGCTTCCAAGTATACAGCTTCTGTCAAGACTGCCTGCTCCACTTACTCAGGGACAATGCATTTATTTATTTATTATGTGCACCTCTGTGTGTATAATACATTATATTTACTTATAGTCTATGTCAACTGTCCCCAGAGAATGTCCCTTAGAATACTAGAGTCCCATGTGCTATTAATAAGTGATCTGGAGAGAGGAGAGCTTCCAAAGATGAATAAGTTTTGGATACATTAAGTTAAACAAAGTTAAATGGGTATTTTTACGGCAAAACTTCTAGAAGACTTTAAAATGCTAACAAGTATAAGGGTTTTCTAAGAAAAGAGGAATAAAATAATAATTCAGCATTACCAGACTTACTTGATTTTGGACCCTTTTCCTTAAACAACTTTTAACACCTCAGAGGATTACTATTTCACTACTTGAGAAATTCTGAATCATGTAATGTTATATGTTTTATATTAAAACTGCAGAGTGTATACTATATGTGTATGATTATATGTTAATTATGTTCTTCTATTCCCATTCTCAACCTCAACTTTGAACAAATTGTGAAGATATTTTACCATCAGTTCATTTAAAAAATATAAATGTGAAAATAAATAAATAAATAAATAAATAAATAAAAAATATAAATGTGTTCATCCTCATTAAATTTAGATATTTTAATCAATAGCAAGTAGCTATAATTATACATATTCATAAGTTTATTTTAAAAAATGAAGTAAGAAAGATAACATGAAATATTTTACCTCAAACTAGATCACCAAGTAGATTGTAAAGTCCTAGAAGAGGTACATTTCAAACTATCAATCCAAGTATTTTACAATATACAAGAATATTAAGATTATTTCAATGTCTTGGATTCTCAATGAGATGATACTTGATGCCTTACCCAAAGATTTTTATTTAAAAAAAAAATAGTGTTCTACAACTGTTTCTTAAGTCAGTTTTACAATTAATTTTTAGAATTCATTGTGCCCACAGAAACTTTGTTTGGCCAACACAATTGAATCTGTTCAGACTTCTTAATTTTCAGTTAGATAGCCCCATGTTTCGTGTTTTATATCAGCTGTTTTCAGCTGTTTAGAACCAGCTGAAGTGGCAATTAAATAGTTAATGTAAAAAACATGGACTCAAACCAAATGCTTCAGGAATATATGTTACATTGCATGACTTGAGTTCTCCTTAGGGGTTACATTTATTATATCTTTTCACTTTGGCACAACTGGCATGGACTTAAAGACAGTTTATAATGGAAGTAATTCAGAGGCAAAGAGTAGGTCAATGAGGCTCTAAAGAGTATAAAAATTATGATACTCTGAGGATCCCCATAGCAGGTCATTTAAATGAAACTAAGGAAGGATATAAAAGAGGTTATATACCATACATTCCCTTTAAATACATTGAGGGTTTTTTAAAATTATCATTGAGACCCTTAATACTTTTAATGATTCCCCAATATCTGAAGGATCGAGTTCAGACATTCTAATCTGGCAAAAAAAAAAAAAAAATCTTTCACCACGTACTTTTCCCACCTTCTTCCTTAATCATACTATCTCTCTCTTCATTTTCATTTCCTCAGGTTATACTGTTTCTCATTGTTGCTCAAAAACACTCACTTTTCCTGTTCCTTTTCCCTGCCCTACAAGACTCGGGGCCTATCTCACTTTTCCTCGGAAGATGGCCCTGACTCTTGTAGACAGTTTCTTTCTTTCTTCTTTTTTTCACCTACAACACTTAGAACATTTCTCATCTGTAGAACTATTTTTTTTTCTCTAACTAAACTGAATTTCTTGGAAACAAGGACAAATGACTGACTTATCTTTGTATCTCTACCACCTAGCCCAGTGACTGGCCCAAAAAAGTGTAAGTGAATATTGAATAAATTTTTAAATAAACAACTGAACAAAAGAACAGTTCTGATGCTTTTAATTATTTAACTACTAGTGGCCCAGTGCATGAATTCATGCACATTGAAAGGAAATTAATTGGAAAAATATTTTAATATCACTATTTGCCCTTTCTTTATAATAGAAGTATCAACCAAATTCATGAACGACAATGACAGATGGAAACACGCATGTGCAATTGGTGCCAGCAAGAGCATTATATGTATCGTGCATGTGCAAGTCAACTTAGCCTTTTATAGATAAAGGATAAACTTGCTTAATTAGACCTGTTTTCTGATTTAGCTAAACTTTTTCCAGGCCAGGGAAGCACCCCAACTTCACTTTCAGGTAATTGTCAGCAACACAGCAGTAAATATCAACACAAAGCAGATTATTATTGTAGATCACGCAGGGAGAACAATGGGTAAAATATTTAACTGCAGCAGTGTTTGACTATATTCTGCACAGTGATAAAACCTGAAGTCATTTTCAAGGTCCACCATTTCTTACTTCTTTTCAGTTGGGTCAAGTTTCTAAGCTTTCTAAATCTCCATTTTCTGGCTATTGAAAGAAAATAGAATTCCACCGAGTTTCCTATCTACCAACTCCAGGACTTCTGTGAGGATCAAATGAGATGAGGCATGGGAAAATGCTTCACAGACATTTGGTTAAAGTGTAAAATGTTTCCACCTGGTTATAAAGCAAGTCGTGTTCCTGGGCTGAAGAAACTCCAAGGAGACTAGTCACTAGGGAGAGGAAACCCAGCGTTGCTACGTAACATCATTACCCAGACAGACACTTAGCATATTAGCCATATATATATATAATTAATGGGTAGGTTAAAATACAAAAACGGTATTAATTACCTGGGATCACTATTTATTCAATTTTATCAAGAGTACATGTATTTTTTTTCTCCCTGCTTTAACTCTATCTGAAATTATATTTTATCAAAAGACATAGAAAAGAACTTTAACCAATTTTAGCTGTAAAATCTCTACAATACATTGACAATATAAAAAATTTTCATTAGTTCTTCATAGCACAAAGAATATACAAATTTATATACAGAGTCGTTAAGCCAGGTTTGTTTTTTTGTTTTGTTTTGTTTTGTTTTTACCATTCTGCAAAATGCAGGGCACCAAGAGGCCAGACCTCTTTGGCAGGTGTGTATGAAAGTGTGGATCATGATAGATCTGTTTGAAACTGGTTTAATAAATGTTTCAACCAAAAATATAAATATACTAGAGGCCTGGTGAATGAAAATATAAATATACTAGAGGCCTAGTCCCCTCAGCCCAGCCTGCACCCTCTCCAATCCAGGACCCCTTGGGGGATGTCCAGCAGTCGGACATCCCTCTTGCAATCCAGGACCGCTGGCTTCTAACCGCTTAACTCCCTGCCTGACTGATCGCCCCTAACTGCCTCTGCCTGCCGGCCTGATTACCCACCCCCTAACTGCTCTCCCCTGCCAGCCTGATTGCCCCTAACTGCTCTCCCCTGCCCTCCTGAACACCCCTAATTGCCTCTGCCTCGGCCCCGGCCACCGTAGCTTTATCTGGAAGAACGTCCGGAAGATGTCCAGTCTAATTAGCATATTACCCTTTTATTAGTTATAGATATTACTTCCCATAACTATGAATTTAAGGTTCTGCTAATAATACACCAAATATACACAAGCTCTTCCATGTTTATGGCTGAGTGTAAATTAAAAAGATGATTCCTTCCCTTAATGTCATGACTCTCTCTCAGACTTCCAAAGCAATGCATGATGACATAAACACTATGGAAAAAATCTAAGTATTGATGCCAGTATTTGGAAGAATAAAAAAAGTCTTCTATAACCACATTGCTAAATGATTGATGAACATTAAGTTATTGGTGGGTGAGATAAAATGGGAAAGTGAATTTTTAGAAAGCCAGGTGGTTGGGGCAGGTTTCTATCCACAGGTGATGGTATGATACCCATTCTGAGAGTTGCCTGTAAATTTGAGTGGTGAAGATTTTGTGGACACCATTGTAGGTCAGAAAGAAGAGCTGGTTAAAGGTGCAGAAAACCTGGGAATTTCTTTCAAAGTGACAACAATTACAATATTACAGAATTAGAGCCAACCATTTGGGATCTTTGAAAATATACTGAGGCCTTCCAATGTGCAACTGGAAAGCTGCTAGCACATAAATTTACTAGTCATAATTAATAAAAATATGTTAGCTACTTTAAAGGAAATGCAAAAATAATTGCAAAGGTCAAAATAACTACCATTCATAATATTCATTAGTAACCTATAATTTCACAAGCCACCTCCTTTCTGGTATCCTTCCATACAAGTGCTTTCCCATTTTATCCCTATGTACTATCACCTGTTTCTTTTGTCCATGAAGGTCAATGTGACTGCTTCAACAGAAGGTAAGAAGGCCATTGTTAAGCAATGGTGATCCCACCCTTACTGACTATACAACTTATGTCACTGTTTCTCCCACCCACTCTGTACATGCATTGTAAAAGAGACATTCTCATTCGAAATCACTATTGTCAGATCAGTTTCAAGTTAATATTACAAAAATAATCATGCCTGTAGTGTCATGCAGAATTTATTTTTTGTGGTAGAATTCATGTATTTATTGCAGATCTCCTGATGAGGTGGCAAAGAGGAAATTACATTGTGTCACACAGCAGAACTTTATAAATAGCTTTGTAAATGGCTTTAGTCCTATACTAATAGAATCAAGAATGGTCTGAATGAGTCACACTTTTCAGTTATGTTACCACGTTAGAGGGAGAGAAGTAAAGTATGTGTCATAAGGTTATTTGGAAATTTGGGGATTCACAAATTTCTAAGGATATGACTCAAGGGTACACACACCAGAATGAATAAAAATTGCCCTTTACAGCTATCCTTTGGCATGAAAATAGAATATACATATGTTGTCCCTGACTTAAGTTTTACAATTATATTTTTAATTTGTAAATGGAAACCATCCTCCTCAGAACCTAAAGTCTGTATTTGTATCCACAAAAGTCTTAAGTTAAAATGCTTGAGTAGAGAACATAATTATTTATACAGCCTGGGTGTTTCATTTTTGTTAATACTATGTTTTTAAAAATTTTTTTATTGATTTCAGAGAGGAAGGGAGAAGGAGAGAGAGATAGAAACATCAATGATGAGAGCAAAACATTGATCGGCTGCCTCCTGAACAACCCACACTGGGGATCAAGCTCACTTGCCCCGACCAGGAATTGAACCGTGACCTCCTGGTTCATAGGTTGATGCTCAACCACTGAGCCACGCCAGCTGGGCAATACTATGTTTTTATAACTGTTGAACTTTAGAAGGAGCAGGATTTGTATAATTGGCCGCATTCCTAGACTTTACATTGGGCATGCTCGCATTGGGTAGAATTGTAAAGGAGATAAAATGTACAACGTCCAAAAACAAGAAGAGTCTCTATTCAGACTCAAAGAATCGATGTAGCTCTCTCACTTTTTTCCCTCTGAGTTAGCCCTTTTCCCAAAGGGGTGGCAAGATCAAGATATTTAGGTGGAGCCTGCAGAATGGAGGTACATACAAAATGGTATTTTAGCTACTGAACTAAAACATATAAAGAGGGAAAGTGATCAGCTCCTACGAGAAATGAGTAAGTGATTAGGTTAAATTAATTAGGGAATTTTTAGAAAGTTCTGCTCTGTGACACAACGTAATTTCCTCTTTGCCACCTCATCAGGAGATATATAATAAATGCCTGAAATATTTTTCAGGCTTTATGAAGTTACATTTGTATTTCTTTTCGACACGGTTAAACTGGTCTTAAGATGATAGCTTAGCCAATACTGTCATTCAGTTTTAGCATTTCTTATATTGGCTATTTGAATCAATGTATTCTGAAATCTAAAGTCCAATATCATCATTAATGGTGCAAAAATACTAAAACATAGAAATGTTTTTTTAAGTGAAATAAAGTTATCTTACTTTAAAAGAGGAGGAGCTTTTCTATAAAACATACTTTTGAAAATTTTCTATGTAATGGTTATGATCATTTAATAAGCATTTTAACAGGATGTAGCAATATGAACTAAAAGTTGCATTTATTTATAGCATATTTATTCTGAATTCTAGTTAAGGAGAATGGAAATTAAGGAAGAAAAATTGTAAGTCATCTGTAGCCACAATCCGCCCCCACTTCCATCCATAATTGTTGTCAATCAGAAACACGTGAATGAACTAAAGACTATGACCTCATGAGTTACCAAACACCTCACACTCCCAAAGGATTTTATCTGGAAAATAAGTTATGCTGATATAAAACTACTTTTTAATTATTTTAAAATTTTAAACTCCTAGTTCAATAGATGTAAAATCTTAATAAGAAAACACTTGCTATTTGTTGAGACCTTACCCTGTGCCAGCCACAGATATAAGTGCTTTATATACATATCTTCCCTTAAACTCTCTCAATAACTCAGCTGAGGCAGATACCACTTTGACCTATTTTGCAGATGAGGAAAAGGGCACGTAGAGATGAAACATCTTACCCAAGGTCATGGGGGTAAGAAACAGGGCCAGGAGCTTAAGCAATTTAACTGGAAGCCAAACCAGTACTCATAATCAAATGTTAATTTCTAAGAATTTTTTAAAATAAAATTTGCTCATGTAAATGGATCTATGGTAATATGTCATAATGTTAGTGTCCAAAACAATATTTGAGCCCTAGCCAGTGTGGCTCAGTGAATAGAGCATCAGCCTGCAGACTGAAGGGTCCTGGGTTCGATTCTGGTCAAGGTCACATGCCTGAGTTACAGGCTTGATCCCCAGAAGGGAACATGCAGGAGGCAGCCAATCAATGATTCTCTCTCATCATTGATGTTTCTATCTCTCTCTCCCTCTCCCTTCCTTTCTGAAATAAATAAAAATATATTTTAAAAAGACAAAACATTATTTGACATTTTGAAACTTGCAGAATACTGTACTAATCAGACACTACTAAGAGAGTGTGTAAACAGGCCCAACATTTCTACAGGGCAGTTTGGCACTGGGTATCGAAGCACCCCCAGAGTATACATTCTCCAGAACTCAGCTTCTAAGGATTTATCCTTAGGAATTGATGGGACACACATGTAAACATGCACATGCCAGGGGTGGGGGTGGGGGGTCATCACATCGTTGACTAACAGAAAAGGGAACAAAAGTATTATGAGCACTGGTGACCTAGGGGATGGGACATCCATGCAACAGAGTCCTCCGGCACAGAAACGTATTGTGTGAAATGGAAAAATATCTGCAAGAATTTTAGACAAAAAAAGGTGGTTAAATTACTTGGATAGCAGGACTCTGTTTTTGATAGAAAATAAGGATACTAATCAGAAAATATACTGAAGGATGTACACCAAAATGTTAAAGCGAGTTATCTTTTTAATAATTAATGGAGAAATTAATGTGATGGTGACAAATTTGCTTTTGGGAAATAATTTCTAATCACTTGATTATGTGTGGTTGGTTAAAACAAGAAAACATGACATGGCTACAATGAATATTAAAGTATAACCTATACAATAAAAGTCTAAGCAACCGTTATGGCGGAACGACCAGAATGAATGGTCGCTATGATGAGTACTGACCACCAGGAGGCAGATGCTCAATGCAGGAGCTGCCCCCTGATGTTCAGTGCACTCCCACAGGGGTAGCGCCGCTCAGACAGAAGCTGGGCTCATGGCTGGCGAGCACAGTGGCAGTGGCAGGAGCCTCTCCCACCTCTGCGTCAGTGCTAAGGAGCAATGAGCGGAGCCATAAGAAGCAGCGAGCAGGCAGGCAGTAAGGAGCATGGATTCCTGGACTGTGAGAGGGCACAGGCCTGGCTGAGGGACCCGCCCCCCCCCACCAGTGTACGAATCTCGTGCACCAGGCCTCTAGTTTTATTATATCACGATATCCGTTAGCAAGGTTCGTCCCACTTTCTCCTATCTGAGTGGACTGAGGTTTCATTGGGATTAAGTGGGACGAACTGAGAGAGAACAATGAAAGGTCTACTTCCATCCCCATGGCCCCACTCTTGGGACCTGCCCTGTCCACAGTCTTCCTGGGTGGGACGCCAATGGAGAAACCAGCGGCACCTGGACTCCGTGAGACGGAAGCAGGGAAAAAGAGCAGAGCACACAAGGGTGATGGGGATCCCAGTCTGCAGGAAGCCTGCTCAAGGATGCTGCTCTGAGGACTCTATCCAGGGAGATTGGACAAAGACAAACTGTCCATATACAGCACAACAGGGCTCAGCTCTAGTTCCCCAACTATTTGTTACCAAATCACAGTTCACAGCCCCAGGATGCACTGCTTCTGAGCTTCTTAGCATGCAATCCCGCTCCCCACCAACAGGGGGCGCTCACACCATGTTTCATCAGGGCCAACAGGAGGGATAAATGTTGCTCAGAGAACAACTCATGACTAACTGCTGTGGACCACGGTCCCCACCCAGCCCCCCTCCTTCCATAGAGAAAACGTTATCCTTCTGGACAATGGCGACTTCCATTTACACATCTGCTCACTGATTTGCTCCTTCACTACTTTGGCAATTCTCACGTGTTGATTAAGAACTATAATTGCTTCACTTCTGGGCTCCATATACCGGTCTGCTCGGCTCAGGGGCAAGCGTGGCAGAGAGAATGTCTGAACCAGGATCCAGGGACTCTTGTTCTTGTCCTTGGCCTGACCCTACCACTTACCATTTAGGTCCTCAGCTGCCATATCTGTAAAAAGGGGGCCCCTGATGCCGTCCCACTGAACTGATGAACTCTGCGTTGGCAGTTAATTTGCATATCTCACTGATTAGCCAATGGGAAGGGTAGCGAAGTTACGGTTAATTACCCTGTTTCTCTATTATTAGATAGGATTAAGATTATATGTATAATATCATTGAGATTATAATATAATGTATAATAATAAAGTATAATATATTTTAAAATTTTAAATCTAATACTGTGCTGGTTATTGATTTATTACCTATCTGCTCCAAATGTATCCTTTTTGCCTGCTCTGTGAATATTGAACTGCACCCTTTAAATCTTTTTTCTTTGCCAGCTGGCACTGAAGTGCTCTAGTAGAGGGCTCTCGACAGACATGGCAGGAGGAGAAGAGCCTTTTCTTCCTGGTTTCCACATTCCCACTGGACACGCTCCTACAGCATCAGCATCTCCTCCAGGCCTTGCACCCCACAGTGCAGAATGCCCAGCAGCTCCCAGCTCCAGGGGTTCTGCAGAGCATTTCTGATGAGATGCCGCCCTGTGAAAAGCTTTCCCAGCATACTAGAGGGCAGATTCTAGCACTTTCCATCAGTGTGGCATCACAGAGACTTCTCTGCCATCCAGTGAGACACGGCCGTGTTCTCTCCAACAAGACCAGGATCTTAGCCTTGGGTAAGTGGGGGATTTTTATTGGTTCTCTGTCTCAGCCCTCAGAATAGTGACTGCTTCTACAGCTGCTATTCACGTGCAGCGGTTCTCAACCTGTGGGTCGAGACCCCTTTGGGGGTCGAACGACCCTTTCACAGGGGTCGCCTAAGACCATTGGAAAGCACATATATAATTACATATTGTTTACAGTGGCAAAATTACAGTTATGAAGTAGCAACGAAAATAATTTTATGGTTGGGGGTCACCACGACATGAGGGACTGTATTAAAGGGTCACGGCATTAGGAAGGTTGAGGACCACTGCTTTAGAGTCTTCTTCACTTCTTACCAGCCAATCCCACACAACACCAATTCCTAATATAGTTAACATGCGGCATTAAAATTTATTCAAATTACTGTGTGGTTTCTCTCCTCATATTGGGCTCTGACAGAGCTATTTATCTCAAATGAGAAATTTTATTGAAAGTAAACGTGAAAAGTGATTAACCAAAAGTATTTTGTTAAATAATAATAAAAAATTAGTAGGCAATACTCATGAAAAAATATTATTTAAAAATAAAGGTTCAATTATTTTATTTATAGTTATTAACTTACTTGAAAATAAATGTTAAATGCAATAATCATAAATCCATTCAAGTTGAAATCTGTAATATTTTTTCTTGTAAAAAGGAAGTCATTTTATCTATTATTTTATTTTCTACTTATTACAGCATCAAATGGGAATTAAATAAGGAAAGCACCTAGCATACAGGTCATTACTATATATAAGAAAGTTAATAATTACATTTATCCTAATATATAAAATTTAATAAAGTATGCTGTAATCATTATCTGACTGCAAATTTATATTTAAATGTCTTTTTTCTTTTTGACTATAAATAATAGTCTGAGCTTATATTGTGCAAAGCCTTGGGAATCATTCAAGCCAGAAAGAAAAATATATATATATAAGTTGAATTTAATTCCTTTCAGCCAGTTATGCCTAGGGAAATACATATTGGAATGTAGAAAGCCAGTTTTCATGTGTTTGAAGTGAAAAATTAATCAGAAAGCAAGTGTGTGGAACTCAGTAATAGAGCTATCGGTAACTTAAAAAAAAATCCATAAAAGTTAAATCTAAGGAAAAGTTGGCAGAGAGCAACTGATTTTCAAACACGATGAGTTTCATCACAGGTCTAAGCTATTCAGTTAAAGGCAAATGTCTAGGAGTGCTTACTGAGTTCATTGCCCATTGAAAACATATGACTCTTAAAACTTTTGTTTATGCATAGAAGTGTGACTTTAAGGATTGGAAAAATCTATGTTAACAAAAGCTAAACTTTTCTGAAACTTAAGACCACCCTGTGCTGTGACTTTCTCAGTTCCCATAAAATAAACTGGGTCTTACTTTGTCATTACTCAGAAGGAAGACCACCAAAGAAAATCCAAGGTGTGACTACATGCGGCGATTCAATAAATAGCCCTTTTGGTGAAATCAACATTTAATATTGCCTTCAAAATAGTGTTCTAACCTGTCGCAACCACACACATAGTTTACATGTTCTGTTTTGGTTTCCTGGTTTTGGATTTAGACGTCAACCCCTTGGAGACTGTGAAGAAGTCAAGGACTAAAAGTAGGAAATGTTCTAGGATTTATTCAACTCCAAGCGTGCTGGGAAGGAAGCAGGCTTCGGTATGCTGTCTGTATTCAGATCATTTCTGGGTAGAATCTTGGCTCCCTTCTTTGGTACCTTTAGGCTTAAACAGTTCACTTAACGTTTTTTATCCTTGGCTTTCTCCTCTGTAATAGAGAAGAATTCCAACCTCAGGAGTTCCTATTGAGGAGAAAATGAAATAATGTACATAAAGTGTCCTGCACCCAGTAAATGTTGTTTCCTTCCCTGCTCATCCCCATTCTCAGGAACCTTTTTTTGTCAAACACCAGTTCAGATGTTCTGGCCAGAATTAAGTAATGACAAAAAGAAGGTAGAAAGGAAGGCATGAAAGTCATGAAAATGAGAATTTAAAAATGGGGAGACAAGGAGAGGAAAGTACAAGGCAATACATAGAGACATTAAAATGAATTTGTTGCTGTTTCTGCTCAAATTACTTTTTCCCCCTTTTTATGCTCTAAGCTTTCAGTCATTAACAACTTGCAAGAGAAAGCAAACAATATACTTCACCACACAATCAAAACACAATTTACTGAAGAAACCACTGGTTCCAGGTGGGGTTTTTTTATTTATATAATATGGGCAACTTCTAGGTTAATAGGAAAACTAATGCCCATGTAATACAAAAGATTCTAATTATTTGAATGCCTTTACTGGTTTAAATTATATAGCATAAAACTGGTCACAGTAATTTTCTGGCAACACATACTTGTCAACATTTGTATTATCATTGTATTATTTTGTTTATTCCTTTTCCATAAAGCACTTAACATTGAAAAAGTTTTACTAGTCCATTGTCAATAGTTAATTTTAAAACAATGAAAAAAGTTAAAAGCTTTTTTAAAAAAGTAAGTTAAATTTTATAACTATACTCAGAGAACATGTAATATGTAGAAAGTTTAAAAATGAAAGAAGCCACTTGCATTTGGAAGTCTAAAAAAGGGGTCACTTGGTTTAGGTTGCTTTGGGTGCCAGAATTTTGTCTATAAAACTCAGTTCAAGCACCTATAAAGAATATTTACATGTGCTTTTTAAAAAGGGATTTATTTATTTATTTTTTTAGAGAAGGGGAAAGGGAGAGAGAGAGAGAAATGGAAGCATCAATGATGAGTCATCAATTAGCTGCCTCCTGCATACCCCCGCTGGATATTGAGCCCGAAATCTTGGTGTCTCAGGACGATGTTCTAACCAACTGAGCTGGTTGGGGCAGATTTTAATATAATACAATTTTTACCCTTGTTATTAAAAATATATTTTTGCATGTGATTCCTCTTGACATATATCATTAATGGCTATTAACATTTCATATGTAGATTCAAACATGAGTTATCTCTCTGTAAACCATTTGGGAAAGAAGAAAACAAAATGGTGGGAAATAGAAATTAAAATAACAAATATGTCAGTTTTGCCCTCAAATTTCACTAAAATGGCTGAAATCAGTATCCCGAACCAAAGCCATGTTATTAACTTTCTGTAAGACACAAGCTCACTCTATCTCTTAAAAAATATGTGTGATGAGAACATGTTTGGAATCAAATAAGAGACTAACCTTCAGAAACACTTGTTTTATGTAGTTTTATGTATACATAAAGTTAAATCAACAAATATTTGGAATAATGCAGCCAAAAGAAACAGATGATAAGCTCTGAGAAGTAAGAACACACGATGTGCTTTTCAAGTATTGATAAAATCGCAGAAAGGATAAAGGGTGGAAAACATAGGAGAATAACAGAGGGACATAATGATACATGGATGTATTTTATTTTACTTGGCAAACAAAATATCAGGGAATAAATTTAGAATGTTATACATGACTTTTTCTTTGGCTCATTATTTTGAAACAATTTCAAACCTACAAAAATGTTTAAAAAATTAAAGGATGTATCCTTTACCAGTTTTTTAACATATTGCAAAATCTATTTTACCATTATCTCTCTGGACATTTGCCTCTTTATACTTCAGCATGCATTTCCTAAGAATACAGATATCAGCTTATGTAACCAAGTACGGTTCTCAAATACTGTAAGTGTAAAATTGATGCTCTACTTTTATCTACCTTTATTTATTCTACAGTCCATATGACCATTAAAAAAAAAAAACACCCACATTCCTTATAATATTTTTTTCTCCTGTCCATGATCCAGTCTAAGATTATATATTGGATTTAGATATCATGTTTCTTTAGTGTCCTTTAATCTGGAAAAGTATCTCAGCCTTTCTTTGTCGTGCATGACATTTACATTTTTGAAAAAGATATATATTAGAAACCATGAGGTCATCCTGTTACCACCAATTCCAGTCCAATTTCACAAGTTTCTTCCTTGCCACCCCTGTTCCATGTCACTGTCTCTTCTCCTCCGCAGTGAGAACCCTGGCTCCCACCAACACACTCACTCAATGACCTAACCCTATAGTAACAACAAATAGTTTCAGAATTCCTACGTTCATACGACTAGAAAAGAGAAATAGTCAAATTTTATATCTAATTTTTAAAAAATATATCTCATTGCTTTTTTACAGAGAGGAAGGGAAACGGATAGAGGGTTAGAAACATCGATGAGAGAGAAACATCCATCAGCTGCCTCCTGCACACTCCCTACTGGGGATGTGCCCACAACCAAGGTACATGCCCTTGTCCGGAATCGAACCTGGGACCCTTGAGTCCGCAGGCCGACACTCTATCCACTGAGCCAAACCAGTTAGGGCTTATATCTAATTTTTATAAAAAGTTGATGGTTATAAAAAATATTTAGTTCGAAGGGTTTCTCAACACTAACAAACTTTTATCACACATTAACTCCTTATCCGAGATATGATTTGCAAATATTTTCTCCCCTTCAGTAGGTTGCCTTTTCATTTCGCAATGGTTTGCTTTGCAGAGCAACACATTATGCACTGCGTTTTAATCGGGCTTGGGAGTGTAGGCCACTGTGGCAGAATGTTCCAGCTGAGAAAGAATGAGGCTCAGTCTTGCCCAGAAGATTGAAACCGTGACAATCATGGACCAAAGTTTTCTTGATTCTATTGAGCTCAGTTTGCAAATAAATGATCTCGAAGGATGAGGGTTCAGGATACTTCACATAACCTGTCTGTAGAGGTTGGGTTATTGTGGCTACACCCTCTTGTCCCAGCCTCTTCTTTGCTCCCACACTGTTATTTTGATACAGCTGAAACTTCAACTCCCCAGCTCAACTCCAGTCCCTCCTAATGAGGGAGCGTAACACTATCCAGGCGTCTCCCAGCACAGTGATCTGAATTTCGTTGCTCTGCACAGTCTGATTTATGTCAGCTTGGTTAAAAATCACCCACAGGCTGAAAACCCCCTGGGGAGAGGTGTGCACTGGCCCCAGACCATGGCTCTCTTCTTGTTTTCTTCTACCTGCTCAAAATCTGTGGTTGGAGGGACCTGCTGTGTATTTGTAAAATTATCCTCACAGGGACACAGAGAAGAACTTTGGCCTCCTTGAAATAATTTACACCTAATTTAGTTAAAGAAGCATAGATGATGGGATTCCTTTATACCACCCATAAGAAGTATCACTTGCAAAATTTTTCGTGCAAGGTTTTGAGCACACACAGCAAATTCTATCTTCTGGGGCTAGACAAATCTCTCAGAGTAAGAGATTATTTTTGACAATTTAGTTCTAAATCCTTGGGGGGAAAAAAAAGTCAAGGCAGATGGCCTGGGGCCAGTCAGGAAACCCTTAATCACCCAGAAAAACAAGGAACTGGGAGAGGTCATTACTCTTAGTGGGCCAGACTGTAAAACAATGTTTTTAAGTCTTCAGATTTATAGCAAAGCACCTTGAAATATCTCAGGCAATTATGAAGAACAAGACTGCTCCAAAAGGCATTATGCAAAATTTTCTTGCTCATTTTTCTTACAGAAACAAAAGTGCCTAACCATCTCCTAACCTCACAAGAGAGCTGTCCTATCGTGTCCATTACTGAATTCTTTCACCATGGTAGATTTAGCACAATGACTAAATTAATCCTAAACATCATCACAATTGAATGAAAGAAGGAATTAATTGGGGATAATATGGACACATTCATTTGCAAGCCTATCATTTGACTTTAATATCTTCCATCTGCAAGTGTGAAAAAGACGATGAGAGATGACTGGAAGGCTTTCAGGTGGGTGGGCCATATTGGACCAGGAGTCATAAATCCTGAAGTTAAAGGCAGCAGTAGAGATGAAGAAGAAGAAAGAAATTAATACTTGCTGAGCCCTGCAATGTGCAAGGCTTTTGTCTCAACCCTTTCATTATATTATATCATACATACATTAAATCCTGTAATAATTACAACTATAAAACAAAAGCTTATTATCAACATCTTTATAAATGAAGAAATTGTGATGTAAATTGGGGAAGTGGCTTGCTCAAGTCCACACAGCTGGTGCAGGACCAAGTTAAAAGCCATTCCCAAAGCCCATGCTTATTCTGGTTTTCCAAATTAACGGGTTTAGGCCCATTTTAGGAAAGAGGGCCTAAAACATGGTAAACCAAAATATGCAATGACATTTTACCATAATAAAATAAATAACAACAATGATCTATTTACATGTCACTCTTACTTCCTGTGCATGTTCAACAACACATCCATGATGCTGTTGTATCTCACAGATAAAGGAAAGAGAGTATAAGAAAAGCTATCATCTTAACTGTTTGCCTGTGCTGTCATGAAGCTAACACAGACTATTAAGAAACTGATTAGGCATGAAAAGGAAATCACTGCAAAAGAACAATTCTTTTTTAGAAATAGTATGAAACCAGGGAAAGGTGTTGAAATCTCTAAAACTAGTTGATTACGGTGGCAATGCAAATAAAGTCATTCTGTTGGAGATAATAGTAACATGTAAGTTAGAACAATAATAGAACATGAGAGGAACACCCCTGGCAACTCATTTGTGTTATCACCTAGGTAGGAGATAAAAAGATGGGTGGCTTTCATAAAGAGGAAACCCCATACTGAGAGCAGTCCTATATTAACGAACGGAAACCTAAAATAAGAACTGAATATAGGATAGGGGTTTTGTATCAAGCACAGGCATAGAGAATTAGTGAGATGTCTAAGCTCATAAAAACCACACAAGAAAAGCTGCCACTAGCTATTAAACACAAAGCCATACCGTGGGCACACCCAAACAGATACCTTAGAAAGCTCTGCCGCTAAACGGGAACATAGTAATTGGGTCACAGATTAACATTTACAGTTCAGCCCTCACCAGGTGGTTCAGTTGGGTGGAGCCTCCTCTTGTATGTACACCAGAGGGTTTCATGTTCGATTCTGGTCAGGGCACATATGGAAGTAAACGATTCATGTAAGTTTATAGTTCACATTCTAAGTGATCCAAATAATATTTCTGATGCTGGAATATTTTAGGGCTTTTTTTTTTTCATAAGGAAGGCTACATACTTTCTTAAAGAAATAACTGTGTTTTAATCCAGCTGAGTCGCTGAGATAGGTCACTTAACCTATCTGGGCCACAGTTTCATCATCTATAAAATAGAAACAGATGCTAATTATGTTATTATTAATATTAAATAATAATTAGAGATCATCGAAGATCATTTTCAAGGGTAAGATTCTGATTGTGAGCTATATTTTTGTCAGTAAAAAATTATTATTTAAAAAGATGGCTCATAGTCCTGATTTCCTGAAACTGTTCCCTGAAAGGAAATTAGATGCGGGGCCTATGGGAACATGGATGGGAGATCTCTCTTAGAGACAATTCCAACAAATTATAGACTTATGTTCCTTCTGACCTTAATATTTACAAAGTTATATCCTGCTGATATGCCTTAAAATGATATATTATGTCTCTCAACATAATATATCTTTTTTACAACTGGCATACAAAGGTGAATATTATTGATAATAAGATCAGATTTCTGGGTTCTCAGCTAGATTCATTGCCTTTGTGTTAAATAACCATTGGAAATCTGGTAATTTTTTATCCAAATGAGTAAGTAGCTGCTGTTAGAAAGAAATAACGGGTCAAAAGTATCAGGTAAAGTTACACATAATAGGTAAAAGCTATAAGTTATCAAACTATAAAGTGACAATGGTAATTAAGGTTACACGAAGAAGTCAACTACAAAGTTCATAAATTACTAGAAGAAGAAACACACATCAATTAATGTGTAAAAGTATACCTACAGATGAAATAGTGAGGATTTTTTTATGAGAATAATAAAAATAGAAAGTAGAACAGGGGTGGGCAAACTTTTTGACTCGAGGGCCACAATGGGTTCTTAAACTGGACCAGAGGGCCGAAACAAAAGCATGGATGGAGTGTTTGTGTGAACTAATATAAATTCAAAGTAAACATCATTGCATAAAAGGATACGGTCTTTTTTTTTCAATAGATTTATTCATTTCAAACGAAATGAATTTGAATTCATTTGGATTCCGGCCCGTGGGCCGTAGTTTGCCCACGGCTGAAGTAGAACCTAAATTATGCTGAAAAAATTAAGACCACATGTCTAAAAATCAATAAATCAATATGGGCCAAACTCATTTTAAAGAAAAAAAAAGCTCTCGTTTTAAATTACAAAGTAAAATCCTATTAATTGTTATTTACATTTAGCATTTTCAAAGTTGATTCTGAAAGGTAAATAAGAATAGTCATAGATAAAAATATGAATGCAGGATATCTTATTCCCAGATGTATGTGCCCTGCACAATCCCCCAGACTGTGAATATGATGGATTTTAATCCCAGGATTAAATTATGGCATATGACACAGTTGCACTTAAATAGGGAAATTATTTCGGCGGGCCTAATCTAATGACATGAGCCCTTTAAAGCAGAGGGTTTTCTCAGTTGGTAGAAGGAAAAGTCAGAGATCTGAGGCACTGGAAGGATTCCACGCACCCTTTCTGGCTTGAAAAGAAAGGGGCCACTTGGCAGCCTCTACAAGCTGTGAGCAGCCCCCAGCTGAGAGCCAGAAGGCAGTAAGAACCTCAGTCTTATAAACCCAAGGAACTGAATCAGGGCAACAAGAATACACTTGGAAGCAGATTTTTCTCCAGAGTCTCCAGACAAGAACTACGTCCTCCACTTTGATTTTCATCCTTAAGAACCCAGTAACACTGTTCCAGATTTTTTTTAAATATATATATATTATTGATTTTTTACAGAGAGGAAGGGGAGAGAGAGTTAGAAACATCGATGAGAGAGAAACATCGATCAGCTTCCTCCTGCACACTCCCTACTGGGGATGTGCCTGCAACCAAGGTACATTCCCTTGACCAGAATCGAACCTGGGACCCTTGAGTCCACAGGCTGATGCTCTATCCACTGAGCCAAACCGGTTAGGGTTGTTCCAGATTTTTTAAAAATATATTTTTATTGATTTCAGAGAGGAAGGGAGAGTGAGAGACAGAGATAGAAACATCAACGATGAGAGAATCATTAATCAGCTGCCTCCTGCATACTCCACACTGGGGACCAAGCCCGCAACCAGGGCATGTGCCCTGAACAGGTATCAAACCATGACTTCCTGGTTCATAGGTTGATGCTCAACCACTGAGCCACGCCAGCCTGGCTATTCCAGATTTTTGACATGTGGAACTGTGAGCTAATAAATGGTAGTGCCTTAAACCATTAGGCTAACAGTAATTGTTATGCAGCAATAGAAAAGTAATACACAGAAAAAGCTATTTTAATATTTATTTAAGATTAAATTGAAGCCATAATATATTCAACAAGATAAAAAGGCATCTTATTACAGAAATGATGCAATTCATAATGAATATAGTGTAAAGCAGGTATGAACAGATAACCACAAAATAACCTCACTCAACATTCATAGTGAAAAAGGCTATAGTAAATACAAAGATAAATACATATATGAAAACACTAGTAAAAGTCAACTGTAATTAATCTCTTGCAACTCATATTAGATGAAGTGGACAAAAACTAAGTAAAAATATAGGAGACCTAATAACATAACTAGTGGCATAGTTCTCATTGAACTCTGCTCCCTAAAAGAGATAATACAATTTGCTACTACAAGTTGTAATAGCCATAAGTGATAGTGAATGGGATTGTCTTTTTGATTTCTAATTTTAATTATTTGTTAGAAATACTTACCTGGGTGTGGATTGCCACTTTTTGTGAATATTACATAATTACAGTTCAAGACTATTATTCCCATTATAAGTGTACAAATGTTAATTGAAGTGAACACTAGAGATGAAATCACCTTACAAAAGAGTGGAAAATGCAAAAAGGACCTAGATTGGTCCTTGAGGAATCCTAGGATTTGAACAAAGGAAGAAATAAGTGGCTGAGACAATGTAGAAAAATAAAAGGAAAATCAGAAACTTAAGCTTCTTACACACAGGAAAGTTTTCAGGAAGGAGATTATATGGACAATGCAAAGTGCTGCTGAAAGTTCAAAAAAGACAAGGAATGAAAAAAGTTCTATTGATAAGCTTATTGATGATCTTAGCAGGGGACATTTCAATGGAGAATGTAAAAAAGTGAATAAGGCAACTTTTCCCTAAAAGTTTAACAAAAGGGACAGACAGAGAAATTGGAAGTAGCTGCCGGTAGGTTGGCGGGGGAGGGGGGGGAGGGCAGGTGGTGAAGAGAGTGGTGTCAGAGGAGAATTATTTGTAAATAGATGGAGAAGATATGAGCATATTAAATGCCTGTGGAAAGAATCTAGCAACCAGTGAGAGGGAGTAAGGGAGAGGGGGAAGGAGTGGGGTTGGGGGGAGAGAAATAGAAGGAGAAGAGAGAACGTTCATGAAAGCAAAGGGCTAATGTAAGGACTTTTTTTTTATGAGGTGAACACTATTTCCATTCAAAGGTCCCTCAGTGTCTACATGTGACAGAAATAAACAAGATTGAAGGTTTGAACCAGTACCAATAGCCAAAATGGAAAGGACATATTCGAAAGCAGTAGGTTCAATTTAGTCCAAAGGCCAAGAAGGGGTTTTAGAGGCATATTCTTCAATGGCATCCAGTAAAATTGGAAAACTGCATTTTAGACATAGACAGATACAGATTTGTATTCTCCTATGCCATGTGCTAAATAGTTGATGTTATACAAACCTCTCTGAACCTTTCTCATTTATGAAATATGGATGGTAACTTCTATCTTACAATATTGTGATTAGGTAATTAAGGTGATAAACATAAAATACATAAGGCATTGGCTGGCATATAAAAGATGATGAGAAACAAATGCTAAATGTACAGTACCACTCCCCTATACACACACATATACACACATACCTAAAGTCTTTAGTTGTGTTCATATACTCTAGTTCTGACCACTATGTCTCACCTAAATTGTACTGCCAAGTACAAATCTAAGCTAAGCCTGATACATCAATGAGGGTCATGATCTACCAGAGAGATACAGAGATTGGCAAACAAACAGCTACAAAACTAGCTAACAAGATAGACAGGTTAATAGCTTCAGGTAATATTACTAGAAATTCTTCTTATTTAGGCAATTTTTAGAGGCCTTTAAAATAGCTTTTCATAGTATTTTGCTATTGCTTCATGTCTGAATTTTCTATATTTTTTCTTTTAGATGTTTCAGCTTCATAGTTATGAGTGAGAACTGAATAATCAGATAGAATTATAATTATTTTACAGTAAATTTTAAAAAATATCTTCCATGAAGTAAAAATGTTGGGAAATTTAGGAAAATTTTTTCAATTACTAGGACTTAGGCATAAATCCCAGATTTTAGGGATAAATTTAGCCAGTAATAATATCACAGTGGCAAAATATTACTATTGTGCAATATTTAAGTATGGTAAAGGGCATCTATCTTCACATAATTAATTATATGTTTAGGACAAAATTCATCATTTTTTTTGATTAAGCAGTTCCGTAGCTAAAGCCAAAACTTCATAACTTATACATATACCAGTGGCCTGGTGCATGAAATTTGTGCACGGAAGCGGGTATCCCTCAGCCCAGCCTGCACCCTCTCCAACCTGCCAGCCTGGTCACCCCCAACTGCCTCCCCCACCCGCCTGGTCACCCCACGCAGCCTGCTGTTCAGTCATCCATTTGGTTGTTTCGGTCATGATGGCCCCTGGCTTTTTATATATTACGATAAACAAGACCACATAACAGACACTCAACAACTAAGTATTGACATGTATATAAGTGTGCCTGTGTTTATAAAAATGTAAATGTGACCGTATAGTTACAAATCAAATTACAAATTCAGTAAGCAGAAAAAGAAGTGTTTATAAAAATGAGATTTGCCATAATGCTCTGAAAGTTATCAGAACCAGGTCTAAACCTTGGCTTCCCCACTTACTAACTATTGGTGCTCCAGGGAAATAGCACCAATATGATATGTGTATATACACAGAAAGAGATTTATTTTAAGGGGTGGGCTCACGTGACTGCATTAGCTCAGTGCATACAAAATCTGATAGGGAAGGCTACAGGCTAGAGACGCAGGAGAGAGTTACAATTAGGGTCCATAGTCCATCTGCTTGTCAAACCAAGAAGAGCCCATGTGGCAGATGAAGTCCAAAGGAAGGCTACTGGTGGAATTCCCTCTTGCTTGGGGAGGCTCAGTATTTTGTTCAGGCCTCTAACTGATTGGATGAGGCACCCACATTAAGGAAGGCAATCTGCTTTACTTAAAATCCATGGATTTTAATGTAAATCTCATCCAAAACACCCTCGCAAACACATCCAGAATAATGTTTGACCAAATATCTGGGCACCATGGCCCAGCCAAGTTGACACACAAAATTAAGCATCACTTAAGCTGTGCAAGCTGAAGCAATTAAACAGCCCCCTCTGAACTTAAGTCTCTGTAAAATTAGGTTAATACATCTACTTCTTAAAATTTTGTGAGATCATGTACATACAGTCAGCACATGGTAGACAATTAACAAATATGAGTGCTCTATATCTATGCATTTGAATGTTCAAAATCCCTCAATTATTATTGTAACTTAAAGTGAAAAAAAAACTGTAAAAATGAAAGAAAAAGCAAACAAAAAATGTGTTTTGAATGCATACTCACAGAGTTGACAAAGAACATCACAATAGAGAATATTTTGTTGTTTACTCTCTGTGCTTACAGTGGACTGTATTTTATGGGGTTTCTACAACTTGATTTAAGATTCCATTCAGTTTGATGCCCCAAACCAAAACCAGGTATGTGTCAATGATTAATGATATCCACTGTGCCATTCTGAAGCAATTATGTGCTGTCAAATTCTTACTTGGGACATGTAAAACCACCACAGTCTCACTGTTTTAAATAATGTTTCACTGTATTATTGCCCAACCAAAACTAGCAAAAAATATTAGTGACCTTTCATTTGGAAGATTAAAATTTTTAAAAAATTTTTAAGGATGGATGAAAGAAGCCAGATAAAATAGAATCTGCTCATAATCCCTAACCTTTGCTCCAAATTTAACCAAAGCCTCTTTCTGAGATTTGAAGTTCAGCGTTTACCCCCAATTATCCTTTATTTTTGCCTTTCTCTGCAGTTTCAAGTTCCAGCTGGAAACACACAGACTTAAATATCCCAGATGAGGTTGTTCTCAAGATGTCCAGCCCAGTTTTCAAGACTTGAGAGGTTCAGATAGTTCAGATAAGGTTTGGGATCAGCAGCCAAGCACTTGGATGCTTAGCTAAACTGAACCTGCCAAGTCTGCCCAATATTAGTGCCTATAACTGGAGATAAATATTACCTCTAATTAGCTCTCCATGTCTTAAACACATCTGGATCTCACACAACGTTAAGATATTATACATTTGACATTTTGCATGTTTTTGTGGAGATTTTGTTTTGTAATATTTTAATAAGTTGAATTACAATCAAAAGAGGAAAAAGTGCTTAATGATTCATTTATATTTTCTCCAATTATAAATATTACTTTATATTTTTAAATGCACAAGTGTTAGACTTAGATATGGGGATCACCTAATTCTATGGCAGACAAAGACATATGATATAGTCACCAGTATCCCTTGGTATCCACGGGGGATTTGTTTCAAGACCCCCACGGATACCAAATCTGTGGATAACAAGTCCCTTATATAATATGACAGGCATAATATTTGCTCATAGCCTACACATATCCTTCTGTATACCTTAACTCAACCCTAGATTATTTATAATGCCTACTACAATGTAAATGCTACATAAATAGTTGTTATACTATATTGTTTAGGAAATGATAACAAGAAAAAAGTCTTTCTATGTTCAACATACACAACAAAGTAGATCTAACTACATAGTACATGTCAGTAACAATGCAACACTTATTTCGAATGTTTTCCATCTGTGGTTGGTTGAATCCACAGATGCGGAATCCACCGATATGGAGAGTCAACTGTACAGAATTATGGTTTGCTATTTCCCTCCCCCCTCCCCCCAGTATAACCAGCATGAATAATAGGTAAATGTTTCAGAATCTAGATAGAATATCAAGAGCAGCTAATTAATTTTTATTTAAAATGAAACAAACATCCCAACCTGTTTGGCTCAGTGGATAGAGTGTCAGCTTGCGGACTGAAGGGTCCCAGGTTCGATTCCAGTCAAGGGCATGTACCTTGGTTGCGGGCACACCCCGGTGGGGGGAGTGCAGGAGGCGGCTGATCGATGTTTCTCTCTCATTGATGAGTTTTTCTTCAAGCATTCTACAGCTCCAGCAACCAATTGTACCGAGAAAAATGAAAAATCACTTTTTTTTTAAGGAAAAGAGATATTAGAAACTGAAAGTTATCAAGCATATTACAAGACTTTCAGGAATCTTGCACAAAAGTCTGGCAAGACTAAAAAAGGAATTAGGGGGGAAATTTCTATATAGTCTATAGAAGCATATAGTAAATAACCAAAGAACTTAAATCTAATAATATTTACTAAGTACCAAGTATGTGCATAGCATAGAAGCTGCATAATGAGCAGAAACTGGAAGGACTTTGAGGAGAGTGTGAAAATCGAAAGGGTCTTATAAACAGGGTCTGAGCAGAAGTCTGACAGTCTTCTACAGGGTTAGTGGTGAGAGTAAAGAAATAAGAAAAATGCTATTGGAAGAAGAAAGGGAATCTTGGTTATGCTGTGGTAAAGGCTTTAGCAACATTGTTGGCCATGATAAGGTGGACATGTAAAAGTTGTACCTAAGGGGCTGGATGATAGAGCCATGCCATAATTTGCATCTAGGTGACCAAATCCAAGAGCCAATGAGAAAATGTGGTATAAAGATTAAACTAGTGGGAGAGGGCAATGGGGGGAAAAGGGGGCATATGTAAATACTTTCAACAATAAAGATTTATTTTTTTAAAAAAGGTGAAAGTAAAGGTGTCACAGTAAAATTCTTTGTTTTAGACCTTGGGAAGATCTAAGGTTGTGCCTCAGAGAACTGTTAAGTCCCTAAAAAGGCCCTTAGGGATTTTAATGGTGGACCTCACAATAAATCATTTCAATAAGCCATTGAGCTGCTAAGGTGTTGTCCCTCAGCAACCTCAGCAGAAGCCCACAGTGGAGCAGAGCTCATCCCAAAGTTTTGTGAATGGGTTACTTGTCTCTTGAATGAACCCCAATAATATTTATATAAGACTCACAATGTTTTTAAGAGAACAGTATTACTATAAATAACACCAGACTGAACTAAAAAGGACAGGGAGCATGAAGAATGGAAAGGGCCTTTACACCCAAAATTCTAAAGCAGGCTGAGGAAACTACTCACTTGGGAATACAAACTACTGTTTGTGGCAGATCGGAGAGCAAGAGAATGGAACTAAAATCCCAGAGATTAGATGCAAGAATCATGGAGAACCAATCTGGAGAACTAGTAGGAATGAGATCTTGTCAAGAAAACACTGGCATAATCTCTGTCAGATTTCAGAATTGTTATGAACTAGTGATTCTTATGTGCCTCCTATTCCCCTCCCCCTTTTTGTTTTTAATGGAAAGCAAATATCTTATTCCTGTCTTACCATCATGGAATGTTAGGTGGAGATGGGGGAAAGATGACTTGTTTCTTTGTTTCAGAACTAGAGGCCCAGTGCATGAATTCGTGCACCAGTGGGATCCCTCGACCTGGCCTGCGGGATCAGACTGAAAAGCGTCCTGGATTGTGAGAGGATGCAGGCCAGGCCGAGAGATCCCACTGGTGCACGATTAGGGCCAGGGAGGGATGCAGGAGGTTGGCCAGCTGGGGAGGGACCTCAGGAGGGCTCCAGGGTGTGTCCTGATTGGCCAGACACTAGCAGCAAGCTAACCTACCAGTTGGAGCATCTTCCCCCTGGTGGTCAGTGCATGTCATAGTGAGCAGTTGAGCAACCTTAGCATATCATTAGCATATTATGCTTTGATTGTCTGAATGGCCAAATGGACACTTAGCATATTAGGATTTTATTAAATAGGATACTTGGACTGGTAGGAATTAGACAAGCTTTACTTTGGGAACTTCATATAAGGAGCTTCATCTGTACTAAACCTGATTTAGTTAATGAGATCCTTGTCCTCAAGCTGATAGTATAATGAGAAGAAACTTTTGAGGTTATTAGAAGAGTGTACGTGTATTTTATATTTGGGAGTAACTCCAACTATGAGGCATCAAAGAGCTGCAGACTGGAAACTCCAATGAGCCTCACCTCCCCTCCCACACTGAATCAAAGCTGGTGGTTTTTTTTAATGGACCTGTAGACTAAACAAAGAGTTACTTTCAGTTATAAGAAGAGAAGTGATATGAGGCCTAATGTCGTCAAGTGTGAGAGAGTGCCTTAAAAGGAGGAGTCAATAATTAGAAGGTTGTGTTTTATTTGAAGACATAGATTAGCAAATAAAAAAACTTAATAAATAAAGACATGCCTTCTAGTGTTTGAAGTGAGTGAGGATAGGGAGATGAGAAAGCAATATAAATCACCAAAATTCCTAATTCTTCAATGATAGCAGTATTCTTCCCAGTGATGTTTGAGTAGATTTCTTTTCATGTCAAAATTGCAGTAAAAGTTGGTAATCTCAGTTAATAGGCAATATTGGGTAGTTGCAATTTTAGTATTTGGAAAGCCTGACTATTTTATAAATAATGACATTTTACTTATTACTAATGTTGGTAATATGAAATTATTAGTTCATTCAATAAATACTTACCAAGAATTCAATTTGTTCTTAGCACTGTTCATGTTTGGGCAATATAGCAGTGGTGAGAGAGAGACAAAAGACAAGAATCATATAAATAATAAATATACAATAGTAAGTCCATTGTAGATGCTGGAGGTGGGATAGAGAGTGCTGGGGAACAGAGGATGAGATGGAATGTTAGATACGGTGTGTCCTAGGTGAGGGAGATGCTAGAAAGGTGACTTTGTTGTGTGTTTTTTTACCTTTACCAGTTTCTTCCCTTCATTTTAGTTTTTTAAATTGTTCTTAGTTCAAAATAATTACAAGGTTGCAGAAAAGTTTCATGATACAATACAAAGCATATTTTTTTCTGAACCATTTGAGAGTAAGTTGCTGCCTTGTTCCATCATTTCTGAATACTGCAGTGTATATCTCCTACAAAACAGGGAGCTTCCACTACATAACACAATACACAAAAGATAAGCACATATTCTGTGTTGTGGGCCTTGCTTTTTCCTTTCTTGAATTCCTCTGTTGTTGTTGGATAAGTAGCAAACAGGGCTTTCAAAAAGGATGGTCTATAACTGATAAATTTTCTGAGTCTTGCATATCTAAAAACATCCTTAGTTTACCTGAACTCTTTTTAAAAAATATTTTTTATTGATTTCAGAGAGGAAGGGAGAGGAAGAGGGAGATAAAAACATCAGTGATGAGAGAGAATGATTGATCAGCTGCCTCCTGCATGCCCCCCACGGGGGATGGAGCCCACAAGCCAGTCATACCCCCAGGAATCGAACTGTGTATTCCATAGGTCAATGCTCAATCACTGAGCCATGCTAGCTGGGCTTACCTGAACTTTTCATTAATAGTTTGGTTTGCATGTAATTCTAGATTCCAATGATATTTTTCTCAGACCTCAGCCTTCAAGCATACAATATCTCTAATGAGAACTGGATTCTCTTTTATAAGAGGCAATAGTGGAGCCTTCGGAGTCTTCTCTTTACCTCTTACAAATATCTGTCTAGATGTCATCTTTCTTCTTCACTCATGGGTGCTTCACTCTGTGTGCCCGTTCAAGCGAAGAACCTATGTGTTACTGTCTTAAAAATAAATTTTCTTCTATTATTTCTCTGATAATTTCTTTAGGATATTTTCTTTTTGAAGGATCATAGCTCTCCTGGATGGATCTTCTAAGACTTTAAAGCCTTCTCTTATATGTTCCTATTTTTCTTTCAGCCTGATTTCTAGGTTTCCTCAGGCTTTTATTCCAAAACTTCTTTTTAATTTTTATCATTTCAGCCATTGTATTTTTAAAGTTCCAATAAGCCACTTTTTTTAGTATCTATGACAATATACAGTGGGCCTTTGAACAAGATAGGTATTGGGAGTGCCAACCAACTGCCCAGTCACTAATACCCAAAACTAAGTGCCATGGGTATCCATAGGGTGTTGGCTCCAGGACCTCACCATGGATACCATAATCCTCAGATGCTTAAGTCTCCTATGTAAAATGGCACCAAAAATGCATGCAGTTGGCCCTTTGCATTCGCAGACTCTCAACTGTGAATAAAAAACAATACAGGTATTTACTGAAAAACAAAACAAAACAAAACAAAACACACACATATAAGTAAACCTGTCCAGTTCAAACCCATGGTGTTCAAGGGTCAACTGTATATAAAATTACATGCATGTACCAAATTATCTATTTCTCTGTGGGTTGAATCACTGGTTCTGTGTGTATGTGTGTGTGATTATTTTTCCTCTAATATGATAATTCAGCATTTAAAATCATGGGCCATAAGTTACACTTCACTGGCCTGGGTTTCCTGTGCCAACATGCAGTCCTGTTTCCCACCAGGCCTCTTTTCAATGAGAGATATGGATTGTGAGCTCTAAGCCCAAAGAAAACTTTCTTTTAAACTGAGTAGAAAGCAGAGAGCAAGCCAGGCCCGGGCTACATGGTGGTGGTTGTTGGTTTTGGGGGGGTAGGAGCATGGGAATCGCAAACCAATTTCTTTGGCAAAGAGTATTGAAGAGGTGCTAACTTGCACAGCTGGTCTGATCTCTAAACCATTGCCTACTCGTGAAACTGGAACATTTCAGAGGCAACATACATGAGAGCATGGCTTCCGTGTCCATGACAGCCTCTGTGTGTGCACATCTGGGCTGTGCTCCTGCTCCTGTATTTCTTAATATATCACATATTTTCCATCTTCCAGAAACTCATCCAGGTTAATGGTTTGCGTATGTCTCTGCCTGATTTGAGAACTGCTATATTGGATGAGGACAAATATGTAATACCTTAATCAATAAAGAAATTAAAATGCAAAAAAAGAGAGAGAACTGCTATAAATGTATTACCTTTGGTACATTTAAATTTTATTTCAATGGGATTTGGGAAGAAGAAGAGATATATGTCACTCTGACCAGCCTCACTTCCTCATCAGCCTGCTCTCTGCCATGTTCCTGATATTTAGTGCTGGCTTACTTCCTCTTATCTTTCTCTGAACGTTGATGATCCATCCTTGTCTATCTCATCTTTTTCTCCTATTTACTCAATGTGGATGATTTTTCACTCACCCCCATAGATTTTACTCTCACTTCAAGTTAGTAAACCCAGTATACATGACCAGCTCTCACCTCTCTTCTGGGCTCCAGTTTTATATTCTCTATCCACTACTCTCATTTATACTATGTTTAATTTTCCATCCAATGTTAGAAAATTGTATATAAATAATTCAATCAATTAACTAATTAATGAAGTATTAAATGCTTAAAGGATCTAAAACTAGTTTTAAGGTAATCTTTCTTAAAAGATTACCTTACCACACCACACTACTTCCCAAGATTTTTCGCAAGTACTTGGCAATAATTAATGAGTCTGAATGACTAATTAATAATCTTTTTGTTTACCTTGGTGTGAGCTCAACCCTGGGCCTCTTCTTTACCAAAAATGTTATATAACCCATTTTCTAATAGCACAATAAAGTCAAACTTTAAATATCTCTCCCCCTCCAAAAAATATTGGATACTAAAAAACTTGAGGAGAACAAGGAACCAAACCAGTTTCCACTGTAATTCCATTTCTAATTTCAGTTACCATGCTCAAACTTATGTTATATCAAGTTTTTGAAGCTAAAACACTTAAAGCAGAAGTTTTCACTTACCTAATTGGCTACCAATGCAAGCGTCGATTCAATCCATCTGTCCCTAAGTGGATAAGTGTATCTCTCTGCCAGTTTGCCCTTTGTTTTGGCTTTAAATTACCCTTATAAAGCTTGATTTCCTGTGGAAGAAAAGCTAATAACAGGCACTCTTCTAGTCTGAACATTTCAACTATAATATCTTTTGATACTGGACATAGATTCTATCCAATTCTAGCAAAATAAGGAAAAGTTTCAAGTTAGCTAAGGTTTCCCACTACTATGGGTTCTTTATATGCTGAGGAAAAATCCCGGGTTCTTCATCCACATGGTGCAATTATCTGACCCCTATTAAAGTGGTGTACTATTGACAGTGAAACCTCTTGTTCCAGCTCTAATAACTTATAGGTCCAGCCAATCTGCTCCTATATCCAGGGGTTCAAAGAATGATTACTCACATATTCTTACAATAAAATCATAAAACCTTTCTTAAAGTTGAGAAACTGTAGACAAATGGGATTTTCACTGATTTGGAATCATAGGTCACCCTTTCTCTGAATATTGCAAATAGAAAACACTTCATATGCATTTAATAGCAATGATAATGAAGGCAGATGTGTATTGAGTGCCAGGCACTACTCTAAACCCATTACATAGAATATTTCACTTAATTTTTGCAATAATGTTTTGGGTAGGTATTATTACTCCATAAAGAACTGATGCTTAGAAAAGTTAAATGTCTTGCCCAAGTCATTTCCACAGCTTCAAAATGGTAGAACTGAGACTTAACCCAGGGAGTCTGATATCAGCCTGCACAATTTTAACCATTAGGTAAGGAGCATCAAACAGATTCCATTTGTGTGTCAGCATTGATTGATTGACTATATGGAACAGGGTGTTGAAAAAACTCAGTCACCAGACTCAGTGTGATAGAATACCAAAATGAGCTATAATGTTAACCATGAGTGTATTAAAATTATAGATCATATTCTGGGGGGCAGGGGGAGAGAGAGAGAGAGAGAGAGAGAGAGAGAGAGAGAGAGAGAGAGAGAGACTGATTACTGACCTATAAACAACTTTCAGAAAAAGCATACATAGTTTATGTTAAGAAAGATTCACAGAATGTGCCAAACCCTGCTAGGATTTGTCTTTCTTTATGCTAAGGTGATAACAAAACATTACTAGTGATTGGAATTTTTGTTCTACTTTATTTTCCTTCACCCACATACTTAAGGAATTTGTTGTTGTTGTTTAATGAAGGAAGTAATATGAGAAAGAAAACGTAGAAACAAATGCTTAGAAAACCATCACATGGAAGACGGAGTCAGTTTTCTTCAAGCCCAAGGACATTTCAGAAACAAATAGAGAACACCGTAATTTTCTTTTCAGAAGGCTTAGTGTTGACCTATGCAGATAATTAAGAGCTAAATGTGAAGAAATTCTATTTCTATAACAGCCATCTATGTTGCTTTTTTCTCTCTGGTATTTCTTGCTTTCCTTTCTCCTAATTTGACCAGATCGTCAGCCCTGTGTTCCTTGATTTAGGATTGAATTAAGGAAATTTTTCTAGTTTTTGTTAAAGATTTTTTTTTTTTAGCTGAAGATAATCTGACTTCTATCCAAATTAGAAAAAGATTTTCCAGTAGGAAAAGGAAGTCTAATAAAGAATGGATCCCAGAGAGAGGGTCTTGTGTCCTGCTTCCCAGAGAAGAGCCCAAGCAAGACAAAAAGATCTGAGAAATTTTGATGGTCAACAGAAAGAAAGAAAGAAAGAAAGAAAGAAAGAAAGAAAGAAAGAAAGAAAGAAAGAAAGAAAGAAAGAAAGAAAGAAAGAAAGACATAAATAAAAAAATATTTTATAAGGTACCTGGTTTCCAAGAAAGACCTCCAGGAACCACATACTAAGTATGCTGGTTCTAAGAGTTGTTTATAGACACACGTGTCAATAAAATTTCTCTCTCTAGATCAACAAGTACCTTGAAAGAGAAAGGCTCTGTGATACTTCTAGTTTATGAGACCACAGGCAGCTTCAGATATGTCAATGTCTTCAGCATGACAGAGAGAAGCAGAAAGAGAGACCTCACAGGCAAAGAGGGAGCTGAAGACATCGCAGCAGCAAGCCACATGCAGGGTAACTAGAACCAGTGAGGAGAGCAGATATCTCACTTGCTATCTCCAAGGAAATAGGACACAGAAAGCCCATGGATGCCCTCCCCCACTGTCTTACCACAGAGCCTCTCCAAAATCTTAGATAAATTCTTAGATGTACACCTTACAGCAGTAATTTTCAACCTTTTTCATCTCATGGTACACATAAATCAATTGCTAAAATTCTGCAGCACACCAAAAAATATAATTTTTGTTAATATGACAAAACGTAGATATAATTTTGATTCATTTGCACTAGATGGCTATTGCTATGTTGACTGTTGTCATTTTTTATTTGATAATCTAAGAAAAAGAGGTCAGTGTCCCTGACTAAACAGTCAAGTATTGCATGTTTTAAAAATTCTTGCAGCACACCAGCTTGCCACAGCACACCAGTTGAAAATTGCTGCCTTAGAGAAATGTGAAGGAGGGGAATTAATAAATTAATAAATTAATGGAAATATTCTACTCCACTATAATGTGGAGCTGAATAAATAGTAAACTGAATTATATAAAAATTTAAAAGTTATTCTTTATTCAACTCCGTGCACAGAGATTCATCCCCACTACATCCATGTTTACAGTCTAAGAAGTGATTAGGAAGATTGGGCGTTAGTAGTATTTAAGGCAAGGTAACTTCTTGCCTCACAATGGCTGAATACAAGTTATAGAAAATGTAAAATTAAATTTGAATAGTAATCAAGTAACCTAGGAATCCCTATCACTCAAGGATAACATTCATATGAAATCATATTCATGATAAATAAGAGGAGTTCCTATCACTCAAGGACATTAACATTAGAACAATGTAATGAAAGGTTTCAATGAGAAACCAGCACAGAAGAGCCTGTAGTTTGTTGAATCTTGCCTCTCTATTCTATGTGCTATATCCTATACCATGTCAAATACTTAAGGGCTAATGAAAACATGTTCCAAACCTAAGCTTCCACTTGAAAGTTTTCTTCCTGAGTATAACTGGTTAAGCCCATTTAGAGGAATCCTAACTCATGTCACAAATGTCTACTTAAGGAATCAAAGTAATAAATTACTGAGTAAGACCAATGTGACATGTGCAAATACACATGCTCCAGGTGCCAACATACTCACACAGAATAACTTAACATGCTCTGTCTACCGAGCCAAGGCAAAGAGAAGAGGGACTCAACTGTCAAACATATTTTCAACCAACCAGATTCGTGTGGATGATTCCAAGAAGTCAGGCCAAAGAAAACAGCCATCCTTGCCTAGTTGGAAGGGATTGATTGGAGCCAGTAAAACTGCTAAGTACTACTTGGTTGCCAGAAAAAGACCAGGGGGAAAAAAAAGTAAATTTGTTAAGCTTGAAAACAGACCTCTTAATTTTGGTAAAAATCTCCAATCACCAAAAAGAGTCTAAAAAAAAAAAGGTTATATCCAAGCATTTTGAGACCTGCCCTTTCCCAAAGGACACAGAAACATGTCACAGATAACCCAAGTTGTTAAGGATGTGAAATCCAGATAATTCACCCCACATATGATGATGCTAACAAATGGCTTTGCGAAGAGCCTGACTTGGGTGGGCTCACCTCTATAGAATCATGAGATAGAGTCTCCTCCTCAGTGGCCATGACTCTTCCAATGCAATGGGCATCTATCTGGCTAACTCCTACTTGATCGTGTCAGGTTTCTTCTTCTAATGGGACACCTAGAGATCCATACCATGTGCCGTATTCCTGTTCCGAAGCTGGATCAGGTAGGACCCCAAATACTTAAAGTAGCACTTCTCTACCTTTTATTACTGAAGTAAGCTTAAGGACAAGGAAAATAAGGACTCCATAGGCAGACTCAAAAGTGAAATGTATGCCTTAAAGAAATGCCTGGTGCTGATCTGTGATTTCAAGTAGCTCATTAATATATGCAGGATACGTTATCAGCTTGGAAAACAAGGCCTTTGGGTTATTTAAAGAGATTAGAGCTTTAATCACAGTCTTGGAAAAGAGCATGAATAAAAAATGGTACTGATATTATTTAAAAATATATGTTCATAATTTAAAATATTGATATTTACAGAATATTACATTATTTACATAAACATATTCCAGCAGAGTAAATAAATTGCCTGTTAACATTTTTGGAAAAACTTAGAACAAGGATGATACAGACCATCCTTGCAAATCTGGTATCTTCTTGATTTCCTTCCAGAAATACCTCACGATACCTTTTCTAGGGCTTGTTCTCAGTTAAAAGATAAACATCTTATTCAATAAATCAATTTCAAATGAGTTGTCACTGCTAACTGATCAACATATTTAAATTTAAAAACCATATTTATTGTGTGTCTCTGGTTACAAAAGTCATTTATTTAAATTATCAATTAAATAAATATGAAAATAGTAAATAAAATCCCACTGTGCAATGGAAATTTTCTAAACTATTTTTTGTTTATCTTTCCAGATGGATAAAGATCTAATATTTCACATTTTGTGGGGGGAACTTTTTCAAATTGTGTGTTGAACATTTAACTAGGGCATCCTAGAGTCAATGTCTTTAAGGCAAGGAAGGTCTCTAACAGGGAAAATCCATAGGTGAGAGATTTGGAGGCAAACACGCCTTCTGATTGTCTTCAAACTAGATGATCTATCTCCCCATTAGAGATATAGATATGACTATATATGGAAGAAGTTCACTACAAATGAAGATGATGTTGCTAAATTCAGAAGTTAATATCTTTAGAGCCAACCAATACAATAGTGATAATATAAGGATTGAAGGCAAAGTGAGAGGAAAAGAGTGGAAAAGTAATTATAACATCTACTGTGCCCTACATTTTCTCTACCTTTACAAAACTGTATGGAAGGCTCATCATCCCTAGGTCTTAGTCTACATCATGACTTCTAGGGGTCATAGTCACTTTTTCCTTTGTGGTCCACCTCCTCTATAAGAACACATTAAAAATTATATTTTATATCTGCATTGGAATAAAGGCAAATACAACCCAGGATGAATTCCATTAGTATATATCAATTATTATCATATTCATTTTTTTTCTTCTGATTTTAACAGAAATTGAAACGACATTATTTGTTGGCCCTAAACGTATTGTAGGCACAGTGTCTACTGGCTCATGTATAAGTCAGTCCTCTCTATGGCAGATAATGGTGGTTAAACCCCAACAACTATTCACCCCCCATTCTAGAATAATGAAATTCCTAAATTTTAGCCAGGCACATGGCCATCCAAAATAAAGGATGGCAGTTCCCAGCCTCCTTTGCAGCTAAGTGTGGCCAGATACCACGTTAGCCAGTGAAATGTGAGTAGAAGCAATGGGCACAATTTCCAGGTTGTATTCCTTTCCCTGCAGTTGGAAGTCAGCAGTAACTTCCAGAGCAGAGTCACAATGCAGCCCAGATTTTATATAGTAAATGAACAATACATATTGATGTAGCTTAAGTTCCTGCTATTTTGAGTCTTGGTTACATGCAGCCAAACCTATATCCATAGTAATAGAATTGACTTTTCCAGTGAGGAAACTGAGGCTCTGATGTGACTTTCTCAGTGTGATTTAGGACAAGTTAAAATGTGGCAAAAAGGTCAACCCTGACCTATCCATATTCAAACTATGTTTTATTCACTGCCTTCCCACATTGTCTTCTCCCTTCACAGAAACAAAAGGCATGGAGAACAAAGCAATTATAAGAGAAAGAAGAAGAGCATAAACTTTATGAAGCAATAAGTGTCATCAAAAGGGAATCCAAACAAAAAACAAATGGAAAGAAAAAATAAAACAGATTCAGTGTGGATTTTTGCCAGCACAACATGACTTGACACTTTGAATTATGCCTGCTTACAGGAAGTATTAGAAACTTTCCAAGAAAAGAATAGTGCACATAAATGATGGGTCCAGTACATTTTGCTTATTTGTTAGCTTTGACTATAAGTTTATTAGTTTTGGGCTCTGGTAATTTCTGATTTCCACTGACACAAAGCACCACACAGAGGTGAGAATACACAAAACATATCTGGAAAAAACATCTCAGTGAGAAATATTTCCAAGTACAGATCTGGCCATTTCCTTCTAACCTGTGGGATATAAGATCATCTCTCCCGAGTACTTTCTTGCCTTACTCATCATTCCATCAGGGTGAACAAGGACCCTGTCCAAGCAGTTATTTCTGTTCTTTGAATACACTAAACAGTATAGTTACTAATTGAATTTCACTTTTAAAGATTAAGAAGAGTCTCAGATCTTCTCTTTCAAAATAGCTAGAAAGAAAACGAAGTTTTATCCTACTCTATAAAAGCCATATTGTATTTAAAAGGGAGTCTTTCCATGCGTATGAGGGTTTCTCCCATTTACTGTTAATTAGAACAAACAAAATGAAAGTGCACGGACATCATTTGCTCCATGGAATCTCTTCCTTTTTATGATTGTCCCGGTTATTTTAGATACCGTGTGTGTGTGTGTGTGTGTGTGTGTGTGTGTGTGTGTGTTTTTTTTTCATGTGTGTGTGTGTGTGTGTGTTTGAAAACTGTCAAGAAGACACTATATATTTGGGAGATAGTAGCTAGCTAAGAAAAATAAACACCCTAACTTTTTTAGGAATTGAGCTCATAACCCGAGCATGTGCCCTGACCGGGAATCAAACCAGTGACCTTTTAGTGCATGGGACGATGCTCAACCAACTAGTCGGTGATGGGATGAGCCACACCGACCAGGGAAATTTTTAAATATCTTAAAAAGAAAAATTAAGTTTCTCTCTCACAAATGTATTCATGGAATATGTAGCATTCAGCTATATTTACTATATCCCTCAATAATAAATGTTTTAAAATATTCAACTTTTTATTTGGATATGGCAATAGGAGTATTGCCAGGCAACTTACCTGTGACTATTTTAAACTCCTAAGATAAAAATTAACCCACAAAGACAGAAAACAACTAATCAAAGTCATATCATTGCCCATCCTGTCACTAAGATGCTGGGGGCCACAGCCAGAGCTAGACAAAGGAATGTGAGGCAGAGATGCTTTTCTTCTCTCTTCAGGAGTGGCCCCCCAAGTGGCATTAGGGACAGACAATTAGTAATAGTGTAGGGGAAAATATTAGAACTGTATTTTTAATCTAAGACACAAGGAAGCAACTAAGCTATTTTACGTGGGTCAACACCATTTCCCTCATCCAGTCTGCATGTCAGAGCCTTCAGCCCCATGCAATGAGCAAGGTATCCAAAAATAAGAGAGGAGGCACTTGTTTCAAAAATGTCAGGGTGACAGCAACATACCGGCTCATGTGCTTATTTCCAGTGTATCTATTATGTTGTAGTTTTTTTGGACCCAGTGAAATAGACTAGCCAATCAGGTTTTAAATGAATATTCCCTCACAAAGTAGATTAAAAAGTTTCTGTAAATAACCCATGGTTTGAAAACTGCTAGCAATTTAAACATAAGCAAAACACCAGCAAAAATAGCAAAATTAATGTTTTAGCTCCTAATACAATTTTTATCAGCCACATCATACATATATATATATACAATTTAATAAATATATTAAGTTAATGTGTCATGTACAAAAAGATCTCAGTCTGAAAACTTCAAAATTATCAAGAACACTATTTGAAATATGGGTTTACTTTTACTATTATTAATAATGAAGAGCCAAAGTTTTTATCAATGAACCTTGTTAGAACCAATTGTACATTATGATATTAACTTATTATATGAAGCAAGACAGTTTTCATGTAAAATGTAATAATTATTTTTTTCAGCAATGTGTAAAGCAATGCTATATTCTCAAGCCAGTAATTTATAACATTCTACTAAATTTAATGATAACTATTTAGGAGTCACTTCTGTGGTTCTCTATTTAATAGTAAAAGCCATGCACCATTGGGGAATACTTTCTATTCCTAACAAAAAGTGTCCAATATAATTTATAGAAATCAATATACTGACAAACTACAAAGAGTCCTTCATCAACAAATAGATTGGGAAGGTGCATAGAAAGCATTGCTGAAGATTTGGCAAAACAAGCATCAGATCACATCATGAAATATGGGAGATTTGTTATAAGTTGGATAAACATCGCGATGTTCCCTCATGCCTCAGCTTATAGTATCTGTCAGGTTTTGTTTAAATAAAATACATAACGAACTACTTTTTATTGGCAACCAAAGGAAAGATGAAATAGAAAAGGTAGATTCTCAATAGCATAGACATTCTTTAATAAAACAATGCTGGTGTATACAACCATATCATACTATCATTGCTAGAGCCACGGCCTTGACTGGAATATAAGAAAAGGATTCCAAGTTAAACTTACAGAGGTAACTGGAGAAGAGTTCACTTCCTGCAGTGTTCATAGGCTGTGTGTGTGGTAGAAAAGAAGTTCAATCCGGTGGTGCCCTTCAAGCTAGTTGATGCTAATAGTGCGATATATTTTATAAAAATAAGACTTTAAAAAATACTCAAATTTTTAGAATGAGGGAGGAAAAATCAGGAAACTGTTTTGTACCTCAGTTTTCCTAGCTAGCTCATGACAAAGTTCTCCCTCCACCCCCATGGCAAAGTTCTTAAACAAACTGTTGGACTTACGGGTTAAATACATTTCTTTTAAATGTTTAAAATTTGTCAGCCTTTTCAGTGTGATTACAATGACTGCCCATAAGATCCTCCAGAGATTTTTTAAAAACTATAAGCACATATAATCTATATGTTGCATTTAAAGTTGGATGTTGCAACAATGACTATGAGTAATGGCTTTTCAAAAGCAAATCCTACAATCGAGGCAGAGTTTTGAAAAAGATCCTTGGAAATGTTTCCACTCTTATAGTATTTTGTTACTAAAATATATACAAATGGGTCATCTATTTTAAAAACATCCCTATATCTTTCCTTCATCTCTATTTGTTTATAAGACTGAAACAGGAATCGGCCATCCTATTTAAAGACCTTCCATATAAGGAATTTTCAGTGTTTTGAACCCCTGTTAAAATGTTAAACTAGAACACAATTTTTATAGATTGCAAAAACTTATTAATATCAAAGAATAGAGAAGTACACCAACTTTCATGAATAGATTGTATAATTGGAGAATACCATTTAAAAAATGAGTATCTTGATTTTAAAAGTACAACCAAAATATGCTTCCTCCCTTTATAGGCACATACCTTCACGAAGTATCTTCTTCTACTATAAAACCATTAAATCTACCAGGAGATTTCGCAGGCATTAAAATTACGGGAAGTACTTTTAAGGAAAGAATCACTGCATTGCAAAGGGTTAAACCAAGATTTCCAAATGTTAATGAGAAAGAAGTTGATAGTAGTAACTACTGGAAACCCAAACCTGTACCGTCTCTTTAACTGTCCGTGCCCAAATGCTCGTGGTTTATTGGAGATCATTAAAACCGTGCACTCTCCCCAGCTGATATTAATAAGGCCACACCATTCTTGCTGCTCCGAGCGCCTCTGTGCAATTCGCCAAGGCCCCCAATTATCTGTGGGCGATCTGCAGGCCTGTGGAGGGGGTTCCACATGGGCAGGCGCTTAATGAACAGACTGGCTTATAAACACAGGCTAATCTCTCCCACATGAGCACCTGAGGAGGATCACAAGTGACAGCTGTTTAAATTTCCAGGGAAATTAATGACCCCTAAAGAGGCAGCGCTTATCAGGCTTGGAGTAGGTTTGATAGAGGAGAGTCACCACGGGGCAAAATGTTTATAATTGTCCATAAGTGCCTCATTCTATGGCTTCATCTTGGGAACTTTTATTGACACGGACTCTTCTATTAATGCTCGTGTTGGCAGAGCGACTTGGTTCAATCTGGTCCTAATGTTGGGCTCCCAGGGCCGCTAATGAACATCTCCCTGTCCTCAGATCACAAGCCATTTTTAAACGATCGGGACCGTGGTTGGCATCCTGACCACTTAGGGAAAAATCCCATCAGACACATACATTGTTTTGGTCCACAAGGCATTTGTAATGCATCGGCTCAGCCCCAGAGCGGTTGGAGGGTGGCGGGGGGAAGTGGGGGGCGCACAGAGGGAATGAGGAATAGACCGGCCACACTGCTGGCTGGCTGGGGAATAGAGCGGGAGCAGGTAATTAAGTGCAGATTGGCCAAGGGGCCAGAAGACTCTTAAAAAACAGATCTGGAGAGAAATCACACATGGCAAAACTCACCACCCTCTTCTTCTACGCCTGCCCCCTCCCTGCTCTGGTGTTCTATGGCTTTTATGTATCTTTTATGGCTTTTATGTATCAACAGGACATGCTACCTTGTTCTCAGTGGTCTTTACATTCCGCACACTCCACTTAACAGAAAATGGTCTCATTTCCAAGGGGGGTTTGGCAGAGTCTCGTGTCATGTGAAAGGACCTACAATGGAGAGTCAGAGACAAAGAGAGATGATAGATATGCTGTTCTAGAAATAGTGTTAAAGTGGGAAAGACCTTAGCTAAACTGAGGGCAAGGTTTCAGGGGGAGGACATGGCAAGGGTCGTCTCTGAGACTGAAAGCTAACAGCGCAGAAAGGTCAAAGCTTGGGAAACAAGGGAGTGACTCAGAAGAGTGATATGCTCAGAAAATAAACTTTCCTCGAGGAAGACAAGATGGCGGCAGAATAGGCAGATGCGTCCCAAGGCTTGTCCAGGAGCAAATAGAATGAGCAGCTGAAACAAATAACACCCACCCCCAAATTTGCGAAGTATAATCAGCTGGTGAGATAGTTTTCAGCCGGTAAGGGCAGAGTTCCCCTGGAAAGGTAAAAACCAGGGACCTGGGCAGGAAAGTTTGCCAGATCTCTGAGCCCAGAGGGTCAGAGGGAGACCGAGCGACACCCAGCCACGTCCCTTGGGACAGGCACAGGCCCTGACTGGGGAAAGGAAATCTATAAGACTGTTGGCACTGGGGAATTTGAGATCTGGGTTCCATAATTACGGAGGACTGAACCTAAAGAGAGCAGCCTGAGCCCTGACCAGACCATGCAGTGCCAGTAAGAGAGGAGCTTACAGAGACTCAGTCTTCCTCGTTTCTGCAGCCGGCATTTGTTTGTTTTCACTGAACCCTGTTCATAGGACATTTCAGATACAGACACTCACCCATGCTGAGGAGCAGGAGAAGGTGCGGACGAGTGGAATCTGGGAAGAGGCTGGAGAGAGAAGGGGGTCCAGGAGAGGTGGCAGCAAATTGAGTGCTGAGTCAACCCTGAGCCCAGGATTTGGGCAGCCATTTTCTCCTGAGGATATAACTCCTCCCTCCAGCCCCCAGGCAAGGAATACAGCCACACCCAGATTCCACCCTGAATGGTATGAAGGATTAAACAAATCTGAGTAGTCCCTAGGAGTTAACAGGGTCTGGCCTATAGAGGGGCCTTCAGTCCCAGCCACAGAAAAAAAAAATCACAGACACTCCAGAAAACTGGGAACTTAAGCCAGCCAAAGGAATGACATTTCAATTTTTCATTTTTATTTTTTTATTATTATTTTATTAGCTTTTTTTCTGCTTTTTTTCTTTGTTTCCTTATTTTGTTTGTTGCTCTTTTTTGCTTTTTTCTCTGTTCTCCTTTTTTGTTTGTTGTTTTATTTTCTACTTCTTTTCACATTATTTTTTTCATCATTGAATTTTATTTTATTTTTACTTGTTATTTTCTATTTTTATACCTTTTTTAAATCAATTTTTTTGTAAATATATTATTTTGTTCCCTTTATGTCTCTTCTTATCCACTCATCCCTTTTCTACCTCCCCTATACTGAAGTGAGGTCCTCCCCATATTTATCCAATTCTTAACCTTATTTCCTGTATATCAGCTCAGCCTCTACAGATTCTGACCCCACCCTCTTTACTGGGTGTTTGGTGTTTATA
>NW_006383010.1:5876887-5878823 GCF_000327345.1 Myotis davidii | reverse complement strand
CCTTCAAGCTGGTGGGGGCAGTGTTATGGTTTGGGGCATGTTTTCCTGGCATGATTTGGGCCCTTTAATTCGTGTGGAACAATGCCTGAATAGCGCTACATACCTAAGTATTGTTGCTGACCAAGTTCAGCCTATCATGTTGATGGCGTATCCCAATGAAGATGGCTTCTTCCAACAAGACAATGCGCCATGCCACAGTGCTCGTACTGTGCAGGAGTGGTTTCAAGAACATGAGGGAGACTTTACCTTGCTTAGGTGGCCCCCAAAATCACCAGACCTCAATCCAATTGAGCATTTGTGGGATGAAGTTAAAAGAGCCTTTAGGCAGTTGGTTCCACAACCATCAAATCTCACAAAACTGGATAGTGCTAGAGTCAATGCAATAGATGATGATAGCTTGTAATAAGATGATGGTAATAGGGGTGGTGGAGAGTGAGAAAAAAGATAGAGTAGGTCACTTTTTAAATATATATTCATCACCTAATCTAGTTTAAGTAAAAAAAAAGCAGATATATCTCAAGGTATTAAGTAGTTTACAAAATTTTTAGAAGGGTCAAAGTTCCAAGCTGGTATGCTCCCCACCCAGAAACAACGTAATAAAGAAAACAACCACACAAGACTGACTATTCTAATGGAAACTTTATGGCCCCCAAGATGCTGAGGACCAGGCTGTACAACTACTGCCTTCGCTGCCCCAGAAGAACCAATCGTCTTCACAACTGAGCTTACTAGATGCTCTGAGCTGCTCATACACGGCTGCTACTTCTCAATGCTCATGTCAATCTTACCAAATTCACATGAACACATCTATCACATAAAAACTCAGTCTCGTGAGAAACCTTAGCTACAAAGAAAAGTAAATTTTATTTTTAGTTTTTAATCTTGAAAGCACAGGGATGGCATATTTAATGGGGATGAAGTAGATGTGGAATGAAGCAGACTGTAGTACTTGCCACAAAAAACTGAAATGAATTGGAATTTTTGATGGATCGCATCTATGAGATAAAGCTAGAAAAGGTATCAAAAACCACTCCCAGGTTTTTTGCTTCCCAACTGGATGGATGATAGATGCTGTACACTGAACTTGGCTTGAGAGTAATGAAGAGGAGTCTGGTATTGGGCACATTTAAGACAGCCAAGAGAAAATGTAAAATATACAGTGGGATATGCAAGGGAAGGTCTCACTGGAGATAAATTTATGAGTCATCTGGTGATAATTAAAGTCATGTGGTATTAGTTTTCTATTGCTGCATCACAAATTACCACAAGTTAGCAGCTTAAAACAATACCCATCTATTACGTCAATTTCCAGGAGTCCCGAGTCTAGGCAGGGGTGAACTGAGTCCCCTGCTCAGGGTTTCATAAGGCTGTAAACTGTCATCCAGAACAGCAATCTAATCTGAGGTTCAGGATCCTCTTCTAAACTCACTGGTTGTTGGGCAATCATAGGACTAAGACCCTCAGTTCCTAGAAACCGCCCACAATTGCCACTTTGCTTCAACAAGGTCAACAAGAGAGCTTCTAATTTCCCTCATTTCAAATATCTCTCAATTTGAATCTCTAGACTCGCTTTTAAAGAGCTCACCTGATTTGGTCAGGCCTGATCAGGATAATATCCCTTTTGATTAACAAAAGTCAACTTAGTAGGGATTTAAATTATATCTGCAAAATCCTTTCATTTTTGCCACTTAACATAACGTAATCATAGAAGTTAAATCCTCCCATCTTGTTCACGGTCTCACCTATACTAAGGGGTAAGAAATATAGAGCATGTATTTACCAGGAGGTGGGAATACTGGGTTCCATCTCGGACATCTGCTTACCACACATGTCCAGAGGTGAGATATTCACCTTTATTAAAATTCTATATAATTGAGAAACATTATACATTCACGTTAATAATTATTGTTCCCTTATTGAGATTCTTGTGAAAGTG
>NW_006383010.1:5870384-5876745 GCF_000327345.1 Myotis davidii | reverse complement strand
AACCCCTCCAGGTGATTCTGAGATCTGCACCCAAGTAGGGGCTGCTGCTCCCCTCCCCTCTTCCTCACTGAGATCCCTAGATACTACTAGTAAATTTTCTGATGCATTTATTATAGAGAGTAAAACAAACTCCAGAGTACTTTTTCTTCTTTGTGGCAAATCATCACTCACCAGCAATCCTTTGTTTCTATTCAAATTGGTCTAAGCTGCCTTTTTCTTTTTCTATTTTCAATCTTACAATGGTCTGACCTCATTTACTTTTTGGGCCAGGCAGATTTATTTTTCTATTTCTTTAATCAATGTCTTTAGTTTAAGCTTAATGTTCATTTTATGTACTTTGTATTCAACATGTTCCTCTTCAGCCCAACTTGTCATGACAATAATTGTACTTATTACAATTCCTTTTCAGCCCTTTGATATCACTTACTAATGTAATGTACTTGCTGGCAAACAAACACATGTTTCAGTTGTTCTTCATTAATTCTGATTCTTATTTGCAAATTGAGTTTATACACACTGACTACAGCATGGCCGTGAGATACAGCAGTTTCAGTACAATACCACTCAATTCACATTGATGTTCTAAAGCAGTGGTTCTCAACCTTCCCAATGCCGCGACCCTTTAATACAGTTCCTCATGTTGTGGTGACCCCCAACCATAAAATTATTTTTGTTGCTACTTCATAACTGTAATTTTGCTACTGCTATGAATCGTAATGTAAATATCTGATATGCAGGATGTATTTTGATTATTCGTGACCCACAGGTAGAATCTAAAGAAACATGCGCTAGATATTTAACAGGCTTCTTTCGGTTCTAACAGGCAATTCAAACACCAATGCAAACTGGCTTTACAAAGAAGGAATTTGGTCGTTCTCGAGATCTGAGAAGCTCAGACACTTCAGCCAAAGGGATTCAAGACAACTCAGATCTTCAGTGACTAGAACTACTAACTCAAACCTTTTGCCCTGTCCCTTCTTTATCTAACCACCTCTCACCTCTTCTTCTCTTTGAGCGGCTTTATTCCTTCCCAACAGAATCAGCATCTTCTTATCCTCTGATTCACCTCCTACCAGCTCCACGACCCAGATATAAAGCGCCTTCATATGCAGCTCCAGGACAGAACAGTTCCCAGGCGGCCTCTGATTGGCTTAGTGTGGGTCACTCACCCTCCTTTGGACTAAATCATTTTAGACAGAGAATGCAGCAATACAGTTGGTCATGCATTCACCCTCATCAATGCAAGGCAGAGTGCCACGAAAGGAAGGCCTACAGAATCACTCCGACTGGAGGCAGAGAGAATAAATTCTCAAAGGAAGGCAGAACAGCATCATGTCCACCACAGATAATAATCATAGATGTGAAAGTTAACATTAATTATATGGCATAAGGCCTTCAACTTCTCCTGCCAAGAACTAGAGAAAAGCATTCTTGGCTAAAAGACACTTTTAATTTACATTTTATTTCTCAAAGAAACAATTTCTGCTTCTTTACACTCAGAAAAGAGTGTAGGTGTTTTCCAAATCAAAATAGAGTTTAATGGAATGTTATATTAAATTACGGTGAATTTTCCTCAAAAAAATGGCTAGTGGTCAAAGAGAGCCTCATTGACCAGGCAGCCATAGCCTAGCCACAAACTTACCAGTGTGCTTGAAGAAAGCCGGTGCGTAGAGGCCACGTCCAAGAGCAGCTTAAGGAGTCCTATGTGTTCTGAACCAGTGCTCAGCCAACTACCCAGATCAAAATGAGCTTCTCCACAACGCTGTGAGCAGAGAGATGAAATGTTTTGAGTATTAGATGACTGGTTCCAGCCAGGCTTATCCTTTTCACATTCCAGCCCTACAAGATGTTGAGAATAACATTAACAACATAACTAAAGAGCACTTGTGCTATGAACTCAAGTGGAGCAACCTAATCCTGGCTACTCAAGTGTGATCCGCAGGCCGGCGGCACGGACATCGCCTGGGAGCTTGTCAGACGGGTAGAATCTCGGGCCCTGGAGACCAGATTCCCAAAGACACTCAAGATTTGGGAAGTTCTGACTTAACAGTACACTTATGAAAGCCTCACCTCAGAGGCCGGCTAGGTTATCACATCAAGCAATCTAGACTAAATGTGAATCCTGGGAAACGGCTTCGGCCAGCTCGACAGAAACTCCTAGAAGGATGGCACTTTCTGAGTTAGGCTGCAGGTCTTAAAAGGCAGAGTAATAAACAGGAACAAATCTCCCCCACCCCCTCCACAAAAAATAGCAGTGGTTATTTTTACTACTACAGCATTTATATGGAGACACAGCTACGAACAGCAATGGGGAACCTCAGTTAGTAAGGGTATGTTTGAGTGGAAAGCTCAATTCCTGCACGTTGTGTGGCTATGTTCTCCCACGTGCACACATGCTTGGATTTGTTGTCAGTGTGTCTGTCTGAGGTTTCTGCCATCTTCCTATTGCCTCTCCCATTCCCGTCTACTAGAATCAGTGGCTCACAACCTTCCTAATGCCGCGACCCTTTAATACAGTTCCTCATGTTGTGGTGACCCCCAACCATAAAATTATTTTCATTGCTATTTCATAACTGTAATTTTGCTACTACTGTTATGAATCATAATGTAAATATCTGATATGCAGGATGTATTTTCATTGTTTGCGACCCACAGGTTGAGAACCGCTGGGACCTAGATGTTCTCCATAATGACATCTTCTGGCACAACTTTTCATTTACCTTCTGCCAGGGAGAAATGAAGACAGGGTACTTGACAAGTAATACTGCTTCAATGTATATTTTGTTACACTTAAGGAACAAGTGTAGGTGTTTCTAAATCAAAACACAGTTTAATTGACTATAATTCAAATCAAACTTATGATAAATGAGGGTAAATTTTCCTTACAGTAATGACTGGTGGACAATCATCTTTAAAACACTATGCTCTTTTATCTTGAAAAATTAAAAAAATACATTTTTTTGTTTTTATCATTTTTGGAGTTCAAGAAAATGAAAAATAACAGAGTTTTCCTATTTCATTTCCTCTCTCTCTAAATGCACTTGTTTCAAACTCGTGCATCTGTTCAAATCTAAACGGGAGTCTGAACACACTAGTACTAAAATACATTGCTAATTGCAATGTTAAAATGGAATTTTCCTCATTTATTGTTAAAAATAATATGTATTTACCAAACTTCCTCAGACACCTATAATTAAAAGAAAAGGCTATATTGACTGAATGCAAAGAGAAAGGGTCCCTCGTTATAAATGTTTTACAACATACATTAACAAATCCAGCTACCATAAAAATGCTATCAAAAGCCAAGAGGTCCAGGCAACCAGCCCTGCCCAAGTTGCTAACTAATCCCTGGCTCAAACAGGTGTTGCTATTGCTGTAGGCAAAGCTATAATATACAATATTGTGCATTAGTTAGTACATAATACTCCCTAATGTTGGCAGAAGTTTCAGGTGGAAACAAAGAACCATAATTCACTTCCATCAACACCCCAAGAAATGAAATTTGGCCACCACGAAACAAGTCTGGGCTCGTGCCAGCCTGTCATATTAAGCTGTAACTGACCTATGGAAGCCAGGCCTAATAGTAGGGAACGCATACATGTAAGTACAGACAGGATGATTTTATAAGCATCCTACCTTGTGGCTGCCCTCTAACCTGAGGTTCAGAGCCAAGTGGACTGTATCCATCAGAACAACCTGTGGTAGGAGAAATCAAAAGAACATACTACTCGTAAGCCTTCTGGTATATACAATAACTTCTCTGCTTCAGTGGTTGTGAGAGCCATAGTCTAACAACAGAGAATAAAGATTTGGTCTGGAATCTTTTTTATCAAACTGGCAAGCAGTGCAGTTCACAGATGGGGGCTTTGCCACTTCTCTCAACACCTTTACACAGTAACAGCTGAGCTGATGCCTTTTGCACCTGCCACAGCTTCTAGAGACGTTTCAGGGGAAGGCCCAAGAACAGGAAATTATAGCTGACTAGCCCGAAGAAAATGAAGATGATTATATCTTTAGTGGGAAGAAAATAATATCCCATTGAAACTTTCTCTTTTATCCATGGTTGCTTCTTCTATGCCTATAGTTTAAAAAAACAAGTCATAATAGTTTCCTTGAGCATGGAAACAAAGCTTAGCAATGATTGCTTTTTTGCTTGCTTTTTTTGGTTGTTCTTTTTGCTCTACAAACTCTAGAAAAATTTGAAAATACCAATATGCTAAAAAAAAAAACCACACCTATTATCCAATTACCTAGAGATAACTACATTGTGCTGAGCACCTTTGTAATTGTTTTTTTATCTATGCATAGATTTTAATGGATTATACTATGTTGTAATATGATTTTAATATTTAATAGTATACATGTATAATAGCATTTTAATTTCTGCCTGATATAGCATGGAGTGGAATATAATTTATTTAAGTAATCATGTATGATAGACATTTAATTCATTTTCAGTTATTTACTATCACAAATCTATAATAATAAAAGCGTAATATGCTAATTAGAAGACTAGACAGCCGAACAACCTTCCAGGCATCCTTCTGGACAAAGCCGAGGCAGCAGGGGCCAAGGCAGAGGCAGTGAGAGGTGGTCAGGCAGGCAGGCAGAGTGGTTACGGGTGATCAGACAGGCAGGCAGGTGAGCGATTAGGATCCAGCAGTCCCGGATTATGAGAGGGACCCCTGTGGGATCAGGCCTAAACCAACAGTCGGACATCCCCCAAGGGGTTCCCTATTGCAAGAGGGTGCAGGCTGGGCTGAGGGGACCACCTCCCGCCCCAAATGCACGAATTTCATGTACCGGGCCTCTAGTAACATTAAAATGAACTTGCTTGTGCATATAGCTTTGCATTCTCTGTCCTAGGGGTGAAATTATTGAGCTAACAGGAATATGTATTTCAAGGGACAAGTTGGTTTTGAGGTAAGTCTTTCTTCATCACTATATAAATTGCTTTTCACTGCCCAACAGAGAGACTGTTCTCAGCCAATGGTGACCTGCCGGGAGCCGGTCCATCCTTGCTGTCTCAAGGGACCTGGAATATATGGCATACTGTTCTTAATATGTTTGCTCACCTTCTTGGCGCTATGTGTTTTAACCAAGGTCACCTCTCTGAGAAAGGTTGTTTCCCCAGGTAGGGATTTTCCCCTGAAGTTAGGGAGGGAATAAAATCCCTTAACTAAGTGCCATGGGGGGAAGTTAATCACTTTAATTATGAACAATCATGCTTAAGCTACATAATCTTTACTCCCTGGAATAGAGATAAGAAACGCCCTAACCTTTGACTTGGCTGGAGATTGTGGCTAGAGATCCTGGCAAGGCTGCTGATCAACTGAACGCTGTCTCCGTGTCATTCCTTCTTCGCCGACTCTGTCCACACCTTTGGGGACCCCTGGACCTGCTGGGGCTGGACCCCGGCAGTGACCAGGGAGGGCTGAAGTAATAAAACAGATTTCCAGTACATATGGAGGGTGTCAGAGAAAAGGCTACCTTGCACTGACATTTCTACTAACCCTCTTTGAATTTTATGCTCTTAGGGAGAATCCAAATAGCCTCTCTTAACTTTGAAAATGGTACGAAGGGCAAGTCTCATGCAGTCCCAGTGAGATCATTTGCAGGGCTCACTGCAAAATGAAAATGAGGAACCCCTTCTTCATAAATTCTTGAGAATGTTTACACAGCAATAGCAGAGCAGCAGAGCATTGAATCAAGCTTGGGCCTTCTGAGCACAGGGCCTGTGCAACCAGACAAATAGGTGTACAAAGTGGCCCTGGTCTCATGCTCACTCAGAAGTCATCTGTCTGCTCACTTAGTCGTCCACCTGCAGTTGCCAGACCTACTGCATTATATCTCAGAACTTTGTATTCTTGCTGAATAGCAGGCAGAATCCTTTATGCAACTGCTGATGTAATCATGTGCTACTTCCCATTAACCAGATCCCACCACTTTCCTTACACTTCATATAGGGGAAAAAGTCACTCTCATTCTATAAACAAACAATGTCCTCCTCTATCAGTGAGAAGTTGAAATTTACAGCAAACCCACTTACCCCAGTAAAGATGAAGCTTCCATAAAAATAACCTTGAAACACAAACCCTTTCACTAATGTTATTTTTCCACTCCCTGAAAGTTTGTATATGTTTGTAAGTACATGTTTTAACTCAATAAACACAGCATACTTTTTTTAAGTTTTTAATTTAAAAAGTCCTGGTCTGTGTGTTCACATTGAATTAAAGAAATCAATGCAAAACTAAAGGAAATCAGGCAATGGTCTGAAATTCGGCAGCCAAGAGACATTTTATAAGCAATGCCTCCTTTGCTATTGCTTTTGGCTTGGTTTCCATGGAAATGTATATTCACT
>NW_006383010.1:5868932-5869662 GCF_000327345.1 Myotis davidii | reverse complement strand
GTAGGGGGGGGAAGTAGAAAGAAATGCAGAGAGGGAGTCAGAAAATATTTTTATTTAAAATATGGACGAGGTACATGAAGCCTTAGAAAGTGAATAAAATTCTATTGGCCCATCAAGTCCTGAATTCTCTGTGAGTAAATAAATCATCTCTGAATATGGCAACATTAACCAAAGAAAGACAGGAAATGTGTTCACATTAGCATCAATACATTAAAACAGGCTTTAGGTGTAATCTTGGCCTTTGGTTATTTATTCATTAAACAGACCTATATTAGGTGCCCACTATATACCAGATACCAACCATGCTATGTACCATGGTTATGGAGGAAGGACTTTAGTTTATTTCTGTGTCTGGTAAAAAGGTTAAAGAATGTTAACTTCTTCAGAATTAAACAAACAGGTATAGGGCATCTTCTTGGTGTTGGACTCAGCAGAATACAAAGACAAATATAAAGGCAAGTAAAACTGTCCCTATGGGGTATAAAATGGAATGGTGGAGGAGTCAGAGAGCACTCATAATAATTGCAATTTAATGCAATAGGATAGGGCACCACTGAACAGACTAAGTTCCCAGAGGTACAGTCCATACAAGTTAACGCACAATATGAACATTCTAAACTAGAGGCCCGGTGCACAAAAATTTGTGCACTCGGTCGGGAGGGGAGTCCCTCAGCCCGGCCTGTGCCCTCTCACAGTCTGGGACCCCTCGGGAGATAACGACCTGCTGGCT
>NW_006383010.1:5865536-5868073 GCF_000327345.1 Myotis davidii | reverse complement strand
ACTGAAGCCACCAACCGCTCCTTTTTTCCTTTGTTTATTTTATTCTGGGCCAGCTTTAGCTTGAGTCTTGGCTCCAGCTCTTAGGCCTCCGTTGCTGAAAGTATGTTTCTGGCCTTTGCATACAATGTTGCGATTCTGCTGGCTGAAGTCCGGCAATATTAGTTACAATGTTTCTGAAACTGCTGTCTCAGAGGCCTGCAGCCGTAGGCGGAGAATGTTGGTTTCCTCCGACACTGAGGCAAGCAAGCCTCATGTTAGTTTCAAGCTGCCTGGCTGCCGGCGGCCATCTTGGCTGACAGTTAATTTGCATATCTTGCTGATTAGCCAATGGGAAGGGTAGCGGTCGTACGCCAATTACCATGTTTCTCTTTTATTAGTGTAGATTGGGCTTTAGTTATAGGAGGCAAAAAAATAAATAAATAAATAACAGAGTCACATGAGTAAGGACTATAAGAGAAAATGAAAAAATGAAGGGGTAGATGAGTAACTTAAGAGAAAAAGAAAAGTAAAGAGAGAACCTAAGGGAAAAAATTCTAGAAGCGCAGAGAATAAGAAAAGGAATAAGAAGAAAAGGAACAAGACATAAACTATCATGAAGAAGGGGAGATATTGGAGTCAAGACCCTCAAGAAGGAGAGAAGTAGAAAGACGAGGTCTGTGAATTAGCATTAGAACAAAAACAGGATAGTGAGCTTATTCTATATTTTCCTAAGACCTTTGTATAATTGATCAAAGTAGAACCAATTCACAAGGAAGGACATTTGTGGAAACACGCTCCAGTTTTTGGAAGGCGATGGTTCCATATGGAGTATGTAGGATGATGGCACATAGAACAGGCAGCGTGCAGGATATACAATCTAGATTGCATTCCTTATAACTGCCAACTTTTACACCTTTGTATTATCTAAGAAAAGCAATTTGTCCAAAGGGCAATTTAGACTAAAATCCCTTTTTTCTATTAGGATTTTCTTTTTATTTAACAGAAGCACATTTGAAACATAACCTTCCTTATTTAACATCAAAACAAATATTCAATATTCATGATGAGCGCTATCTTAGCTCTCCCAATATGGGGAAGAACTTGCTCATAGACCAAGTAGTTACCTAGGAGACTGAGCCAACAAATATATCATTTCTTAAAGATGCCAAGACTTTCTATGAAATATAATATTGGCAGACAGCTCATTTTGGATGGTTACTTGGGTTTGCATTTGAAACCATCTAGCTTAATATTTAATCGGGTTGATTTTAATTATGTTATTAATAAGTGAAAAAAATTAGAAAAAAATGTTAACAGACAGCTCTCCACAATTTTTGTCTAAACACTCTCTACTCAGATGTTTCAAGATTATGTGTTTACACCACTACCTAAAAGCCACTGCCTCAACAGAGAGAACTACACCTAGAAAAATCAAACAAGCCAATGATGAGTCAGTCTTTCTTTATAAATGTATGTTAGAACAGGATGGAAATTTAAACAGTAACAAGTAATGTTTTATCACTCTATGTTGCTTAGCAGTGAACTCCTAACTAGGTATAAACTCCAGAGAGTTTAATTTCTGACTTTTTATTTTAAAATAAAACAACACCACTGTTCTCTTATGAGAAGAAGGTAAACCCTAAGGCCAAAGAATATTGGTAATTACAGACTACTACACAATGTGGTTATCTTCCCTACTTATGCCAGCCACACACACCCGACTCAGCTACCACCACTGCCACCATCACCACTCTTTGCTAGTTTGCTTAGTTTTAGCTTCTCTTCGGTCTACAGCAGATTAGCTTTCCATAAAACATGTCCATGATAGCCCCTGTCTTCATTGAAATAACGTTTTGTTCTGTGACAAACTACATTCTGTAATTTATAACACACTTCCAGAGCTCTAGATGAATCTAACACATTTGGACTCTGAAAGCAACTGCAAATTGTTCCAACGGGAGAGCAGAAAATGTGAACACTGGGGTGTGTATCTGATCTTTGACCAAAGCAAACATGATCTTTTGGAACATTTGAAGAGCCGTCTGCAGAGCCATGGGCCTGAGGATTGTAGGGGGAAAAACCTCACAGAGCATATCGTATCTACATACAGAACAGAAATGGAGTGTTTGTCACCCACGGATGTTTCTACCGCAGTGGTTTTCCTGTAAGGCAGGTGCTCATGACATCAGGTGGCCGGGACACCACACTAGGAGTACTCAGTCTTTGAGTCCTTTGTTAACTTTGTGCTCACATATGTGATAGGACTTTTCTCTGTTAAGCCAGTTTTATTCCCAGCAGCCCACCAATTATTTAGTGGATGTCTAGTTATGCAAACACACTATAGAAAACTATCTTTGATCACTCCTCCTAGAATTCCAAGTACTTTGGTTAAAGTCCTCCCAGTATTATTGTCATTGAATCCAAAAACACAAACCTTTTAAAATTGAGGGAGGGAGGGTGAGCTGGAGTGTGGAAGTCAGGGAGTCAGGGGGAGACCTTTCTTGGTAATCTTAGCTACACATGTCAAGACCCTTGGAGGTTGTGCTACTTAAATTTTA